>NC_037674.1:31440804-31485194 GCF_003255815.1 Theropithecus gelada | reverse complement strand
AAAGACACAGACTGGCAAACTGGATAAAGAGTCAAGACCCATCAGTCTGCTGTATTCAGGAGACCCATCTCACATGCAGAGACATACATAGGCTCAAAATAAAGGGATGGAGGAAGATTTACCAAGCAAATGGAGAACAAAAAAAGCAGGGGTTGCAATGCTTGTTTTTTCTTTGAATGTTTTGAATATGCTGTTCTATTGCCTTTTGGACATCAGCCATTAATTATATTAATATCTTCCTGTACTTAAGTTTTCTTTTGTTGGTATTAAGATTTATCCCAGATTCATTCTGTCACTCATTCACTTCTCCTGTCTCTCTGACTTTTAACAGTTTGACTGTGTATATAGTGGATCACTTTATGTTTGTCCTACTTGGGCTTTGTTGAGCTCATATAGATTAGTTAGATTTGGGATGTTCTCAGCCATTATCTTTCCATATACTTTTTCAGTCCCTTGATTCTCTCCTCCCCTTCTAAAATGCCCATTTCACATATGTTGAAATGATTGATATTATTATTCTCTTCTCTCTGAAGCTCTATTTACTTTTTTCTCTGATTACCTTTATCTGTGCTCTAGTTTCTCTATTAAGATTTCCTGTTGTCTGACTCATTGTCATTGTGTTTTTCTTTGTGTGTTTAAACATAGGCTGCCTCATCCTAGCAACACTACTATTCTAACCATGTGGGATAGGTGATGGTAGCAGCCATAAGCAAGAATAATACAGACTGTCATAGTTACTACTACCTAAAGTTCAGTAGTCATTAATGACTAAACACTTCCCAATATGTTGTTTGCCTGTAGTTGGTTTCGAGAGCCTACTTTCTGACCATTTTGTGTCATTTTATAGTTGTTGGTAGGGAGGATTGACCAACCTCTTTACTTCCTTTTCCAGATATCTCAGTCTTCTCATAAAGATTTTATTATGTTTTCTTCTAGAAGTTTTATAGTCGTAGTGTTTTTCTTTTAGATGTTTGAACCATTTTGTGTTAAATTTGTGTTTGCTTTAAGTTGAACTTCAAGTATTATTTTTTATAATATGGATGGATATCCAGTTGTCCAGCACCATTTATTGAAAAGTCTACCCGTCCCCAGTCACCTCCTATATCAAAAATCATTTTATGTAGGTCTTTTTGTAGACTCTTATTTTCCATTGATTGCTGTGTCTGCCTTTATGACATCACTACACTGTCTTGTTCACTGTGCTTTATAGAAAGTCTTGATATCAGATAATATGAATGATTCAGATTTTTTTTGGCATTTCCATAACAATTCCAGAGTTAGTTTGTCAATTTTTACTTTTAAAAAAAGTTGTATTTGGATTTTTATTGGGATTACATCGAATTTATAGATCAATTTGGGGACTATTGATGTCTTATTAACAAATTTTAATTCATGAGCTTAGTGTATCTCCATTTCAGTTGGTTCTTCTATAATATCTTTCAGTGTGTTTTGTTATTTTCTGTGTATAGGTTTTGTACACATTTTATTAAAACTAAAGTTTTTAGATGCTACTGAGTGTGGCATTTAAAAATTTCTGTTATCCATTGTTTTATTGCTAATAGTTATAGTTATCTAGTAACCTTCAAACTTGCTAAATTCACCTATTAAATCTAGTAGCTTTTATGTAGCCTTTAAGATTTTCTACCCACTCAATCATATTATCTACGAATACAAATAATTCTCATTTCTTCTTAATTTATATGCCAGTTTCTTTTTCTCACCTTATTGTACTGCTAGGACCTCTGGGAGATAGATGAATAGAAATGTGAGAGTGAATTTCCTTGCCTTGTTCCTGATCTTAAGGAAAAAAACAGTGATTCATTCACCATATAATATGAAGTTAACGTTAGCTTGTTCATGGACACTCTTCATCAGGTTAAACATGTTACTTTTTGTTTCTGTTTTTCTAAGAGGTTTTTTTTTTGTTTTTTTTTTTTTCCAATCATAGTTACACGTGGATTCTTTCATTGGACCGAGTCTGGCTCTGTCACCAGGCTGGAGTGCAGTGGCGCTATCTCAGCTCACTGCAACCTCTGTCTCCCAGGTTCAAGCGATTCTCCTTCCTCAGCCTCCCAAGTCGCTGGGACTACAGGCGTGTGCCACCACGTCCAGCTAATTTTTGTATTTTTACTAGAGACAAGGTTTCACCATGTTGGCCAGGATGGTCTTGATCTCTTGACCTCATGGTCCCCCCCACCCTTGGCCTCCCAAAGTGCTTTGAGATGGAATTACAGGCGTGAGCAACCATGCCCAGCCACATGCAGATTTTTATCAAACAATTTTTCTATACTTACTAATAGTTTCTATTTATATATTATCACATTTCCTATTCTTTTCCACTGAACTATCTAATCTGCTATAAATCCCATCCAACAAATTTTCTCTTCTAGATCTTATATTTTTTCAGTTCTAGAAATTCAACTTTTTGTTTTTTTGAGGCAGAGTTTCACTTTTGTTGACCAGGCTGGAGTGCAGTGGCACAATCTCAGCTCACTGTAACCTCCGCCTCTTGAGTTCAAGTGATTCTCCTGCCTCAGCCTCCCAAGTAGCAGGGATGACAGGCACTCGCCACTATGGCCGACTAATTTTTGTATTTTTAGTAGAGACGGGGTTTCAGCATGTTGGCCAGGCTGGTCTTGGACTCGTGACCTCAGGTGATCCGCCCACCTCGGCCTCCTAAAGTGCTGGGATTACAGGTGTGAGCCTTCGCTCCTGGCCTGAAATTCCATTTTTTTTTTTTTGAAGTTCTTTTTTATATCCTCCATTTTATATCTGTCTTAGATACCTGTCCTAAATTCCTTGACTGCTAATTGTAGTATCTCTATCATTTGTTTCTCTGTCATTTTCTCTGTCATCTTATCATTTTGTTTCTGTCTTAAATACCTGTCTTAAATTCCTTGATTGCTAATTGTATTATCTCTATCATTTTTGTGGTCCCTTTTTTTTCTTTTTCTTTTTCTTTTTTTTTTTTTTTTGAGATGGAGTTTCACTCTTGTTGCCCAGGCTGCAATGCATTTCATGACCTCAGCTCACTGCAACCTCTGCCACCTGGGTTCAAGCGATTCTCCTGCCTCAGCCTCCGGAGTAGCCTCCAGAGTAGCTGGGATTACAGGTACCCACCACCATACCTGGCTAATTTTTTGTAGTTTTAGTAGAGATGGGGTTTCACCATGTTGGCCAGGCTGGTCTCGAACTCGTGACCTCAGGTGATCCACCCGCCTTGGCTTTCCAAACTGTTGGGATTACAGGTGTGAGCCACTGTGTCCTGCCTGTGGTCCATTTTATTTACTGATTTTCATTGCAATTATAGGTCATAATTTTCTGCTTCTTTGCATATCTAATAATTTTTAATTTAGTGGTGAACACTGATTTTTATGGTTTTTGAGCATTTGAGTTTTCTTCTCTTCCTTTAAAGTGTATTGAAGTTTGCCCTTCTTTTCCTTTAAAGTGTATTGAAGTTTGTTTCAGCAGAACTGGAACATGTGTCAGCCACCTGTAGATCCCTGGTAGCTCTTTGCCCAGTCTTTTGGAGTTTTTATCTACATATATACAGTTTAGTTTTCAGCTATAGATTCCAAATTCCAAATCTACATAGAGATTTGTGTAAATTTTGAAGCTGTTTCTTTATCTTTCTTCCATATGGTTCTTTGCCACCTCGAACACTAACCACCTTCTCTTTAGCTCTGCAGTGCTGCCTCGCTTTGCTTAAGTTGCTCCTTTCTGCACCACAGTCAAGTCGTCTTCAGATAGAATCGTCTCATTTGGTTTTTTCTCTCTCAGGTGTAACAGTCTATGCTTTTTGTTGTCCACTTTCTGAAAACACTTGTTTCCTATATTTTGTTCACGTTTTGCGATGGTGGCGCTGGGAGAGTTGCTGCAGTATCAGGTACTCCACTGCGGCCACATGCAGCAGTCTATTAACAGCTATTTTAAGGATTCAATAAAATATGTAGGCCCCTTTACACCCTCTGTTTCTTTAGTGATTTATTTTCCACTATTCTCCACTAAACCTGTTTTAGACTTCTTTAGCTCAGGCTACTAAACTCACCTTTTCTTTTCTTGCTGCCAGTAAATGATCTTGCCTTCTACTTCTCTGAGAAAATAGGAAGTCGCCTTGTGGTACTCCACCAAATTAATACTATTTCTTGTCCCTAACTTAATACTTGCTCAATTCTATACCAGTTCTTGTCTTCCTTCCCTTATCCCTCAACAGAAGAGTTGTCCTTCTGCCTGTCTGAATGCTGATCTCTCTCTGCCTGCCCCCTAGGTCCCATCCATTCCTATCTCAGAATTCATGTCATGATTCATTCTCTTTCTCGTACTTCTTTATTTTTTTATTTTCTACTAGTCTATTCTCATGAATAAATGCTTAATTTTACCCCATCTTTAAAATAGAAATCCTTCCTGAAACCCACAACCTTTCTCTAGCTACCACTGTATCTTCTTCCTTTTGAAAGAAGAAAGTCAAAGTTTAGTCAAAGTGTTGATTGAACTTGGTCTCATGCCTCACCTTCCATGCAGTTTTGAACCCCAGTAACAAAAATCTTCTAATACCACTCCTCTGAAACTTTTATAAAGGATACCGTGACCCCTTTCTGCTGAATATCATAGGTAATATCAGTCCCAAAAGATAGCCCTTTTTCAGTTCATTCTGTTGACCATTTCCATACACACACTACCCCCTCGTCCTCCCAGTTTGGTACATTTCCGTTTTTAAAATTCCTTAAGATGCCTTACTATCCTGGTTTTCCTGTTACATTTTAGGCCATTCCTTCTCACACCCTTCAAGGGCGTCTGTTGCTTTGTATTTTGTCTGTATTTGTCCAAAATAATCTCATCTACTTTGATGGTTTCAATTAATCTCATCATGCCGATGACTCCTAATTATATGTCCCCATCCTAAGCTCTAGGCCCATATAATCCAACTCTATATCAGCTGATCAGTTTTACCTGAATGTCACATAGGTACTTCAAACTCAACTTTTCCAGAGCCAAACTCATATCATAACCCCAATTCTACTATCTGTATTAGTCTCCTATTGCTGCTATAACAAATTAACATATGTTTAGAGGCTGCATAAAATAACACAAAATGATTATTTTATAGTTCTATGGGCCAGCAGTCTGACATGGGTCTCACAGGGATAAAACTAAGTTGTTATCAGTGCCATGGGTTTTTTGTTTTGTTTTATTTTTTTTCTGGAGACCCTAGGGAAGAATATGTTTCCTTGCCTTTTTTAGCTTCTAGTAGCTGCATCTTCAAAGCCATTAATGACTGCTTGAGCCTTTTTACATTGCATCACTCTGACAGGGCTCTTTTTTGTAGTCAAATCTCTTTCAGCCTCGCTTTTATCAGGATACCTGAGTATACCATTGATCCTACTCAGAGAAGCCAAGATAATCTCCCCATCTTAAGGTCCTTAATTTGGTCCTATGCCATGCAAATTTCCAGGGGTTCAAAGATAGGACATGAACATTTCTGGGGTCATTATTCTATCTATCATACTGTCTTAGTGAATGGTACTCATTCATCTAACCTAAAAATCTAGAAGTCAGTCTTGACTCTTCCTCAGCCTGCTTTACAACTAGTCAGTCACCAGTTCCTATCAGTTCTGACTCCTTGGTTGCTCTGTTTTTGTGTATTCCTACTGCTACTGAATTAATCCAGATCATAATTATTTGAGATACTGCAACTCTTTTTCTGCTTCTAGTCTGTCCACATTCGTTCTCCACACTATCATCATAGTCATCTTTATAAAAGTTCTGTTTATTTCACACCTTTGCTTAAAACCTTTCATTGGCTCCCCATTGCTCTGCCTTATGGCATAGAAGATTCTTCATACTCAGACCTCACCTTTTTTGTCTAACCTCATCTTTCTCCACTTTCCTCACAGCCTATCAGCAAGCTGTGGAGTAGAAGAGAATATTTACTCCCTCAATCTGTAAGAGCACTATCCATGGAACTTTCTTTGGTGGTAGAAATGTTTTATATTATATATGCAGTATTCAATATGGTAATCAGGAGCCATGTGTGGCTATTGAATACTTGAAATGTGGTTAGTGTGACTGAGGAATTGAACTTTTGTTTAATTTTAATGAATTTGGAGTTAAATAGCCACATGTGGCTAGTGTTAATGATTTGGAAACACAGATCTCGAACAGTGGTTCTCAACCAGAGGCAATATTTGCCCTCTCTGCCCCTAGGGGACATTTGACAATATATGGAGACATTTTGGGTTTTCACACTTGGTGAGTTCTACCGGTATCAGATGGGTAGAGGCCAAGGATGCTGTTTCAGCATCCACCAAAACAGGATGTCGCCTACCCCATAACAGACTTATCAGCCCAAAATGTCAGAGTGCTGAGGGTTGAGAAACTCTAATCTAGACTGTTCCTTCTTTTTTTGTAATACATACTTATATTTTATGATTCGTCTTAGATATCAACCCCTCTGGAAAGCCTTCTATGATTTCTCAGGTCTGAATTTTATGTTTTCTGTTCCATGATATCCTGTGCTTACCCTTATTTGTGTGATACAGTAACCTTTATGGTAGTTATAATTGGCATTTTTATTTGGTCTTGGCTTCTTGAGTGTAGGAACATATGCATTGGAATATACCCAGAGGCACATGAATGTGATCAATATTTGTTGCATGTACGAATGAGTATAAACTAATGAATCAATTGTTAAACATATTGCAGTTTAAAATAGGAGTGTTGCCACCTTAAAATTATACCTTTTAGAGAAAATACACTTATAAAATATTTGGGAATAGTTTTAGGAGTCACTCCTGGTTTGCCAGTAAATAAAGATAACTCATTCCTTTAGAAGGGAAGAACTTTTTTTTTTCTGTTTCTGTCATTCTTCCCTTTGCTCCTGCTCTACTTAGTTTAGTATGCCCCTTCCTTCCATACTCACCTGTTAAGAGATGACCAATCCGATCCACCCCCACTCTCATCCCCAGAGTGCTTGTGGGGAACTAAAACTTTATTGCATAAATGCAGGAAGGATTTAAGCAGGTGAAGTGGGACAAATAGACTAGAAACTGAAAAAAAAAAGGAAAAAAAACCACAACTGACTAGCAGTATAGCAGAGTGGCTCAGAGCTGAGCCTATAGAATGAAACAGAACTGAGCTTGAATTCTTGTCCTGCCATTCTTTTCTGAATTCCCATAATTCTAACCTAACTTAGATGGGTATAAAGAAGGATAATAGTACCTGTTCCACTGAGTTGTCATATATATTAAATGAGATAATTAGTAGAAATATAGTGCATAGCACATAAGCACACACAGCAGCTTTAGTTGAAGGTGTTATATGTGTAAATTCATAATGTGGATCAAATTGACTTAATTTCCATAAATATATGTTTCTAAGTCTAAACATTAGTCAAGGATTACATTTTATGTTCATCATCACAGAACTTACTGTTTAAAAATAAATGCTCACCATATGGAATTACTGAGGGCAGAGTATTGAAGTTCTTAAACATAGCGGGTGGAAGATGGAGAAAGTTTGGAATCACCTGGCTAAAGCCATCCAAGAAACTGGAAGGTGCTTACTGTAGAACACTTCATGCTCCCTCCCTTTTCAGGCCTTTGTAGGTACTACTAACTTAACCAGCAGTGCTCTTCTTGAGTTTCTTCACTTACCTAAGTTCTACTCCTTTTGTTGCACTAACTCAGAAGTTACCTTTTTCAGAAATCTTTATCTACTAGGTCTATGTGTTTATCTGCAGATAATAGAAAATAGAATGAAACAACTGGTGGCTTAAAGTAGTAAGAATTTGTGTCACCAAATAAGAAGTCCAAAGTTAGGCATTCAAGAGTATTGCAATAACTGCAATGCAACCAGAGTCCTAGTGTCTTTTTTATTTGCTATGTTATCTTTTGTTCTGTCACATCACTGATGGCCTACTCTACCACTATGCCTTTAGTCCAAAGACTAAGGCAGGAAAAAGTGAGGAAGGGCAAACGGGCTTTCTTCTAGGGAAGCCGTCTTTTTATTCAGGACACCATTCAGGAAAACCACTTTTGGAACTTCAACCTCCAGAGTAATGTCACATGGCTACCCCTACCTTCAAGGGGAACTAGAACGTATTTTGTTTTCTAATCTAAACCAGAGGAAGAAAAAGAATGTGGTGGTTAGCAACATATGTAGCATGAGACAACCTATTAGTCATGCTGTCCAGTGTTAAGGGCCCCAGCTTTCTTGTACTCTGTGTATATCCCTTTCAAAGCTATTACCATGTAGTATGCTATTGCCAGCTTCATTTGTTTTCTCCTCCAAAAATAAGTTTTGGAAGTAAGGACTGGGTCTTAGGTCTCTATATCCCTAGTATTTTAACACTGTCTTTTCATGGAAGACACTCAGTAAATATTTACTGGATGGTTATTTACAAATAGTGATTATCAAAAAGTAAGTAAATATGCACATAATATCCCCTAAACAAAGTGTCTTTTTTATTGTTATTGTTAGTATTTATTAACTACCATGTGGCAGACAAAGGCTTCACATGTTTTATCATTCAGTCGTCATAATTTGTCTGTGAGGTTAATGTGTCATCATCGTCATTTTACAGATGAAGAAACAGACTCAGACAAGTTTAAGTAATTTATCTAAGGATTTAAAACTTACTTATTGGTAGAGTTAGACATTTAATTCAGATAATCTGACTTCAGATCCCAGACTTTTAAAAATTATGCTATATCATTCTTTACAGATTTTCTCAAGAATGAGTTTATAATCAAGAAAATGTTCCTTAATTTTCCAAATAGAAAGTAATCTGAAATGAAAAATTAAAAACTGGCCTCGTCTTACTGAATTTTAGTAACCAATAATTGTAAATGCAATTTGTTTTTATAAGCAGGTTGTCTGAATGCCATTTTTAAAACTTACAGTGTGCTCACTAAAGTAAAATAGCTAAAATAATGTTAGATATTTAAGTTGATTCCAATTGTGAAGACAATATGAAATCTACTAGAAGTGAAAAATATGAAGTATCTTTTCTAGTTTTAAAGCTATGAAAAATTGTCTGTTTATCAGTAAAGACAAATGAAAATATTTGTAGTAGCATAAATATGAATAGAAATTTTAATGTTTTTGCAGTGAAAATGTAATTTTTAACAATAACCAGCATATCTTAAACTAAATTTCTTACCTGAGTTGTAACACTTTTAGATGTATAATGTCATAATACACTTGTAAAACTGATCCAGTTACATTTTTCTTTTTTTTTTTTTTTTTTTTTTTTTTGAGACGGAGTCTCGCTCTGTCTCCCAGGCTGGAGTGCAGTGGCCGGATCTCAGCTCACTGCAAGCTCCGCCTCCCGGGTTCACGCCATTCTCCTGCCTCAGCTTCCCGAGTAGCTGGGACTACAGGCGTCCGCCACCTCGCCTGGCTAGTTTTTTGTATTTTTTAGTAGAGACGGGGTTTCACCATGTTAGCCAGGATGATCTCGATCTCCTGACCTCGTGATCCACCCGTCTCGGCCTCCCAAAGTGCTGGGATTACAGGCTTCAGCCACCGCGCCCGGCCTACATTTTTCATAGTTTAATAGTCAAGGTAACATTTTACCCTTGATATATCCGACACCCGAGCATTACTAGCTAAACCCAGCTGAGTGTAAAAGTTTCTCAGTCTATATTACTGAGTCCCCTTATTTTACTTCAGTTATGTTAGACTACCTGAGAGGTATAGTAGGGACTAAAATGTAAGAGAAATAACCTTTTTTTTCCTTGAGACATCATCTCACTCTGTCACCCAGGCTGGCATGCAGTGCCATGATCATAGCTCACTGCAGCCTCAAATTCCTGGGCTCAATTCGAGTGATCCTTCTGCCTCAGCCTCCTGAGAAACTGGGACTATAGGTGCACGCCACCAAACCTGGCAAAAAAAGAATTTGTTTTTTGTATGGATGAGGTTTCATTATATTGCCAAGGCTGGTCTTGAATCAACTCCTAGCCTCAAGTGATCCTCCTGCCTCAGCTTCCCATGAGAAATAATTCTTAATATTTGGTGTACAAAAGGCGTAGTCTGCTGAGAATCAACCAAAGGAGGATGGGAAATAGTAGTCCAGTATTTCCCAAAATAATGCTCCTTGGAGTAGCAATTTCATAAACTAGGAATATGTTATGCAAAAGGTTCCATAACCAGGCATGGTAGCTGTTGCCCCAGCTACTCAGGCTGGGAGGATTGCTTGAGGTCAGGAGTTCCAGACTGCAGGAGCTACAATTGTGTCGCCACAGTACAGTCTGGGTGACAGAGCAAGACCCCATCTCTTTAAACCAAAAAAAAAGGTTCCATAGTCAAGTATGTTTGTGAACTCAATTAAAAGATGTCTTAAATGCTGTATCAGCTGCTACATGTCATCAACCTTATGTGTGCAGTATGTTCCAAAAATTTTTCCCTCTGAATTCCTCTTCACCCTTTTCCTCATACAACTTCTCATGAAACTGGTGTTAGGAAACACAATATTTATGAAATAGTAAAGTCTATAGGGCAAGTTTCTAGAGTAGAAAGAGAAATTACTTTTTACATATTATTCATAAATAACAGGATGTTGAGAACTTCCTGTTTATATTACTGCCTTCAGGTGTGTATACCAACAGGAAGCAATCTCCCAACTAATTCTAATGTTTGGGTCCCCTAAATTGACTAGTTTTGCTTTGGAGTTACTAGAAAAAATAAAGGTTAAGAGGGCTCTATATTTTGGTTCCCTTTAGCAAGGCTAATGTAAAATTAAATAACATTTAGCTTGCCAGGAACTCAGCTGAAAACAAGAGAAAAATATTTCTATCTCATGGATTCAGTAATTCAACAGCAATCCTAGTAAGATTTTAGAAGTAAGAGTGGACAACCTGGGCTGGTTGCCGTGGCTCATGCCTATAATCCCAACACTTTCCGAGGCAGGAGGATCACTTGCGCCCAGGAATTTGAGACTAGCTTGAGCAATATAGGGAGATCCCATCTCTACAAAAAATAAAAAATCAGCTGGGCATGATGGCATCAACATGTATTCTCAGGTACTTGGGAGGCTGAGGGATTATCTCTTGAGCCCAGGAGGTCAAAGGCTGCATCATTGAGCCATGAACGTGCCACTGCACTCCAGCCTGGGTTACAGAGCGAGACCCTGTCTCAAAAAAAAAAAAAAACAAAAACCGGTAGACAACCTTTGCTTACTTTTTCCCTATCACCTGGCTGCAGAGATCAAAGGCTTAAAACCAGGAATAAAACAGGTTGAGTATTTCAAGTTCATTTAAGTCTGTATTATATACCTTCCAGGAAGAGTGTACCGTCTTATTTTCTAGGGCTGTCTAACGGGCCAGTGTTCTAAGAAAGCATTTTTATGTCTTGCCAGCTATTTCTAGGTTTAAAAAATGCAGTTAGCCTATATTTTTGGTGACTTAACATACCCTAATAAAGCATTTGCTTTACTGAGGGTGCTATGCTCAGCACCTAGGCCAAGTAAACTCACCTGGTCAGAAGTGGAACATGTCTAATGAGTTCCTTGTCGTCGGTAAGTATATGGCTTTCTGAGTTAAGTCAGCTCTACTAGGGTAGGGTTTATTCATGAGAACTGACAAAAGGAGGATTTTCTAGGACTATCCTTAGGAGAGAAATTTTGAAAAATGATGTGGGGTTACCAGAATACCTGTTGCTTCTGGAGGGTTAAGGGTATTGTCACTTTCTGAAACTAGGTAACAGATGCCATCATTCAGATAGTTGTGTAGTGAGTCAGGTTCCTTCCAGGGGAGAAGTCTTAGTGATGTCCTTTTGCAAGGGAATATAGTAAAAAACTTGTAGTTGGTATATTTTAAGTTTTAAACACTGATTATATAATCCTTTAAAACAGAGGTCCCCCAGGTACTGGTTCGTGGCCTGTTAGGAACCAGGCCACACAGCAGTAAGTGAGCAGCGGGCGAGCAAGCATTACTGCCTGAGCTCCGCCTCCTGTCAGATTAGCAGCGGCATTAGATTCTCATAGGAGCACAAACCCTATTGTGACCTAAGCATGCGAGGGATCTAGGTTATACGTGCCTTATGATAATCTAACTAATGCCTAATGGTCTAAGATGGAACAGTTTCATCCCATAACCATCCCCGTAATCCCCACCCCATCCATGGAAAAATTGTCTTCCCTGAAACTGGTCCCCGGTACCAAAAAGGTTGGGGACCATTGCTTTAAAAGACTTTTCCTCTCTACCTTCCAACTCTACTGGCACAGTGTTTATACTCCTGAGGCAAATGATCAAAATCAACAGCCTAAGCTGTGTTCTCTAAAAACTGTCCTACTTTAGTGAGCAGCAAAGCCTATTATGAGATAAACCTTAAGAACCAACTTTCTGGGCACACTTGAGTTGTCCATTACAAAAATCTAAAACCTAAAAAAGAAAAAAAAAAAATCACGGCAGAGGTACTAACTACCCCATGTGAAAAATCCAATTTTAGCATAGTTAAAATCAGGCAAAGGAAGGCAGTGCAAGCAGTCTGTTGGTAGGAAGTCTGTTGATGTATCATGGTTATCTTTGTGGAATTTCAGTAGTACCTGAGTTCTCACCAGGATCCTATTATTTCCCTGGGTGTAACCTTCCTAGTCTCATCTACATCTCGGCTTAATGGAATCTTACTGGTATGGCTTGCTTCATATCTAAGTACTGTGTTTCACAGATCTTGGATTTTAAAACATGTGATTGCTCAGATACAGCCTGGATGGTAATAACCAATAGGTGTGGTCCAGCAAATCAAGCATCTGGTGCTTACGGCCCTGGAAGGAATCAGCTACTGACCATGTAGATGGACCAGAAGGGCTAAACTTGAGACCCACAGCTGGATCTGTTCCACAAAATTGTTTTGTTTGGCCCACACTGATGTTTTAAAAATTTTGGATTGGTTGCCGTATTTTAGAATGAGGAAAGTTCACAGAAAAACTTAGGTGTTTGTTTTCTGTTTTCTCTTGAAAACAGGACACTGAGCCCTTGTTTCCACATGACAGCAGTTGAACCTAAGTAGTGGTTATTCTTTTTAAACATGACATGCACTCTTTAGTCCTCTCAGTCCCCACCATGCTTTCACCTCCTCAGATTTTTCTTACCTATGTTCTACTGTACTCATGTGCATTACCTGCCTGGCGTTTGAGTTTGTGGCTTTTGTGTTAGATTATTTGGGGGCAAGGTTATTATAAGAGCTATTCTTTGCAGGGTTGGGGACCCATAGTAGTACATATGAGGATAGATAATGGGAAGAAAGCCTCTGTTTTTGTTTCTTAGTAATACGGAGTCTTTACTGTCAGTTCCTGCTTTAGTTGGCCATTACAACATCCAGCCAATAGAAAGCAAAAATAGTATATAACAAAGAATAATGATAACTATAATGATAACTATTTTGAGTCTCTGCTATAGATCAGCCACTGTGTAAAACATGTTGCCTTCTCGCTTTCCTGTGAGACTATCCTTGATGACTGTATTGTAGATTGTGGTTTAACATACCCTCCCAACACTTTTTCTTCATGGCATTTATCATCATCATGTAACATATGTTTTACTTTTAAATGTTATTGTCTGTCTTCCTGTTACTAAAATATAAGATAGTGCCTAGAGCATAGTAGGCACTTGATGCTAGATGAATATATAAATGAATAATCTTGTTTAATTTTTAAACTTTCCAAGTCTGTCCCATGGTTTAGTGTTTTAAATCAGAAGCCAGTTTTCTTCATGTACTTGCCGCTAAAGTGTTCCTGAGAAACAGACCTACTATTAGAATGGGGCCTTCTAAGAGAGAGGACACACTCCCAGCAATAAATTTGAGTAGTTCACTCCAGCAGTAATTCTTAACAATTACTTTCCTGCCCTCCAGAGATATATGCTGCATCTGTGAGGGGTTATGGGTGTGGAGTACGCCATTCCAAAAAATTATCTTCTTCCCTTTACAGGAGAAAGCATGCTTTCTCACCTCAAATCCTTGCTTTAATGAATGCTAAATGGTGACCAAGGTCAACTCACCGACCCAGACTTGATCGAAACTAAAAATTTTGTTTGCAATATCTAATTAAAATATATCAAATAAATAAATAACAAAAATTAACCTATTATGGCTCGAAAAAGGCTCATGGGTAGAAGATCAGATTTATTTTGTTATACAGCACTGGAGTTACTGTTGGTAAGATTTATCTCAGAATCTTATTTTTTCTTTCTATTCACTTAGTGGAGAAGAAATAGGTAGTTTTCAAAATGAAGAGCATGTCTGTGCAGAATTTACTTGAGTGGGAAAATGTGGCAGTTGGGCCAGATTTAAATAGCTTGTTTGGTTTTGTTTAGTATCACAAAAAGAAATGGTTTATGTAAGGCCATGCCATGTAAAGGATTTTGAACCTTTTACTCTTTCCTTTTTTTACATTAAACACTTGAGTTATTTTACCCTCCTTTAGTATGTGAGAAAAACATAGTTAATGTTTTTGTTTTTCTCTCCAGTGGAGTCCAGTGGACTAAATTGCCACTGAGGCACAAAAAAATGAGTTCTGGTAACTTTTGTGTTTCATAATTATGAACAGTGCTCTAACCATTGTCAGCTAGCTTTCAAATTTATTACATTGTCTCAAGAATAGGAAAAAATATGATGATAATTTCTCATCATTACCTGAAAGAAACGCAATTTTCCTTAATATGTTAGTATTCAAAGAATGACATAATACACAAAAGTTGCTATGATGGAAACAAATGAATTCTTATAGTATTCTAATTTTTCTATCTTTGCATTTTAAGTCGTTTCAAACTTGCAGAAAAGTAAACTCTAGGGGAGAAAAGAAGGAAAGGTTACTAGGAACAGAGAACACAGGCACTAAAGAATTGACTTTTCCTGTCAATGGCCTACCTCTTTGTTAAGGCTGTAGCTTTGTAATCTTGAAGAATCCAGTAGAAGTTCAGTTTTTTGAAAGCATCGTGGCAGCTGGACTGTCAAGTACCATCATTTTTTTACATGCTGAAAAAAGTTAAAAACGCAGTGACTAGAAAGATCTAAACCTTATCCTTCTTGCTGATACCTCCACCCATCCCCACCTGCTAGTAGAACCATGGGATCTTTTCAAATAGCACACAGAAACATTGGTAATAACCTTGCCTTCTCCTGAGTGATTCAGAGTGAATTTAGGGGAATGTTACATGATGATCCTGTGATGGTCAGTTTTTGTAAAATTTAACAATGGGAAGAAGTGTTCTTAAGGTGGCTCTCATTTAAATTCTATTTCAAGGGGACTCAAATCTTTTGGCTTTGGTACCCTTTGGCTGTTTGAACCCTGGTTCCTACTATGAGTGTTTTAGCAGTATGCCCTTGTCTAAGCATTTCATTTGTTTCTTACTTTGGCACTTATGTAGCCAAAGATACTATGATACTATGGTACTTTCTACCGTGTTATTCATTATCTCAGTTTCAGAGATTCAGCTTCCTTTTTTACTATTAAGTTCTAAAAAATTCCTTGTGGTTGTGTTTCTTTCCTGGATTTATCTTTTGATTTATCATCAATTTATGAGCTCAGTTTCTTAGAAGTATTAAACAGGCAAATATAAATAGCTAAGAAAACCAAAATATATTTTAAAGCACATTCATAAAAATTACCAGTTTAGATACAATGAATGTCCCTACTTTTTTCTGTTATAATGTAATGTAATCAGTTCTTAATTTTATGTGCAGAAACTTCTCAATATTAAGCACAGAATCTACTTAGTAATATCTTACATGTCTGTCTTGGAGTAAGAATTTGTCAGTGCCAATGTTGCAGCCCCTTGGGGCTTCTTAATATTGGAATTTCTCCAGGCTTGATTACAGTTGAGGGAAGTTGAAAGGAAATTTTTTTATTGTTTAGCTTGTTTTTAGATGGCAGTAAATTCTCTAGGTCATCCAACAGGATTAGGGAGACAAACATTGTGAGAAACAAGTTTTGGGTTTTGCTGACATTTGCTTGTCAGCATTGCATCACTTTTCCTTAACTGTTCTCTAAGTACCGATGTCTTTCAAATTGACTCAGATCATATTCCTTATCTTTGAGCAGAATATTTTGAACAGAAAATTAAGCCATTTTCATTTATATACCCAATTCAGTAGGTTTATAAATAAAAGGGCAAATCCTCACAATAATACAAGTACAGTAAAAATTATTCTCCCCATTTGATTTATATTTTCTAGAACTGAGAATAGAAAAACAATTTCCTCTTACACTGTTTATAGTAGGTAGCCCTTGAAAGAAAATCACTTATCCCTACCACCCCCAGTGGTCCTCATAACAAGTTAGGAACCTGAAAATTGCTGAAAACTGAGAATTCTAAGCAACAAGCATGGCAAATAGAGTCCTCATACCTGATCTTTTTCTCTATCTTCCTTACTCAATCCTGTGGAAGAACTGCTGAGGCCTGAGAAAATATAATATCTGGTATGTTGATTGTTTCCACAAATTTAAAGAGGCTACAGGATAAGCTTTATACTTTCTCCCTTTTGATCCTTCTGTCAGTGATGCTGGTGAAGAAGAGTCCTTTTAGAAACTGTTCCTGAATCAGTGTCGCCTGAGGGGGGAAAAATTAGAATTTTTTTTTTTGGAATTTTGTTTTCGAAGCTTAAAAAAATCAAGGGCAGACAAATTCAAGCATAATTATTAGTGTATTTATGTTCCCTTCATATATGGTAACTCAACTAAAGAAAGAGTTAAACTTGATTATTTAGGTTTCTGGAATTTAAGCTGACTATTCCAAATACAAAGTTAAATTAAAACATAAAAAAAAAAAACCAAAAAACTTTTTACTGTTACCAGTCTGAAAAGAAAAGTTTCATGGACTGATTATGGACATGATACCCTGATTGGTCATCTTCCACCAGAACTCAGTTATTGTCAAACTGGCCAGTATTTTGGAAGGTGTTTATAAGTCTCAACAAGCATTTCTGCTAATTCTGGAAATAATGATCCTCAGATACAATTTCACCGTCAAAGATTTGCATGAAAGCTCCTCAGTGAAGTACTAATTGTTATGCTCTTTATAAGCATCAGCCCTTCCCCAGTTTTTTAACCTTGCTTAAAAAAACAAGACCGAACAGAGTAACACGAGAGGGAACATTGTCGTTACAGGAAACAAATCAGTACAGATTTCAAACAAGGGAAATCACTATTTATTAACATTTGTAAAGTTGTGGCTTAAACCTGATGCTTCACTTTTTCACAGTGGTCCCTAAAAACAGGAGCAGATCTCTCCATTTAGACTACTTTTAAACTGAATACTATGCCAATAAATAATGAAAACATAGTTCCTTACCATCTGCTTAAAGGTCTTTAAGTTCTGGTAATAAGACATTCAAAACTCACTCTGGTTCTCTGCAGTCCATCTGGTATGTATTGACAGTTCAGAAACAGATGTCCTGAGCAAACAGGAACACCAAAAAATCAGTATTTGCAATATAGAATATTGTTTCAGGAATTTATTTATCACAGAAGAGAAATGAAAAGTTACCCATTTTGTTCCCAGCCAAACCTGGGAAAAGTTATTTCTGATCTATTCTGCTTAGATTGATTATTGATTTCTCTCTAGTAGCACAACTGTTGTCAGAAATACTTACTAACTTCAATTCTGTGTCAGTAGCTCAGGAAAAAATAGTTTCTGCCCTTTTCTGCACTCACGCTAAGGAAAGCCAGTACTTGTGTAACATAATCTTCAATGATGAGTGACCAAGTCTGATGGTCACATATAAAATCTGAAGGACCCTTGTTCTTGTGGTATTCCAACCAAGTTAGTGGAGATTACCAGGCTAAATAAGTCCTGAATTTCTTAAAGATGCCCTACCTACTCCCAAGTTCATTGAAGCCTTATTCACAATACCTAAGATACGGAAGCAACCTACGTGTCCATCATCAGATGAATGGATAAAGAAAATGTAATTATATATACACAGTGAAGTAGTATTCAGCCTTAAAGTGGGGGAACTTCTGTTATTCACAACAACATGGACTAACCTGGAAGGCATTATGCTAAGTGAAATAAGCCAGGCACAGAAAGACAAATACTGCATGATCTCACTTATATATGGAATCTAGAAAGGTTGAACTCATATATGTAGAGAGTAAAATGATGGTTACCAGAGACTGGGTGGTGGCGGGGAGGGATATGGGAAGGGGAGATATTGATCAAAGGGTAAACAGTTTCTGTTAGGAAGAATAAGCTTTAGTGTCCAACAGAACGGTGTCTATTATAACAATAATGCATTGTATATTTCAGAACTGTGAAAATAGTTGTTTTTTGGGTTTCGGGGGTGGGTTGTTTTGTTTTGTTGATACAGAGTCTCGTTCTGTTGCCCAGGCTGTAGTGGCACAATCCTGGCTCACTGCAGCTTTGACCTTCCTGGGCTCAAACAATTCTCCCACTTCAGCCTCCCAAGTAGCTGAGACAACAGGTATGCACTACCACACCAGCTAATTTTTGTATTTTTTGTAAAGATGGAATTTTGCCATGTTGCCCAGGGTATAAGAGTAGATTTTAAATGTTTTAACTACATAAAAAATATGTGAGGTGATGGATTTATTAATTAGCCTGATTTAATTATTCCACATTGTAAATATATAGCAAGACATCACATTGAACTCCATAAATATTTACCATTAATATTTAACAATTAAAATTTAAAGGGCCAGGTGTGGTGGCTCATGCATGTAATCACAGCACTTTGGGAGGCTGAGGCAGGAGAATCACTTGAACTCAGGAGTTTGAGGCTGCAGTGATCTGTGATTGCACCACTGCACTCCAGCCTGGGCAATAGAGTGAGACCCTATCTCTCTAAAAAAAAAAATTTTTTTTTCTTTAATGTTTTAAATGCCTTACTTTTTCACATTGAAGTTTCTATACTTGTTGATGGAATTTGAATTGTAAACTCTTCTGCCAAAGATCTGATTTTAAGCAATTACATATTTTTAAAATAGTAACATTTACGTAACAATACCTAAGTTTTATATCACAAAAATTATGAGCATTTTGTCGCTGTGTTTTATATTTTGAAACTGATACTAAGCTTAAAAAGCTTGCTAATATTACAAAGCTAATGAGTGGCAAATCTGGAACTCAGATCTGGGTCTTCTAATTCTATATCCTATACCTTACCCCACTATAGCTTACTGCTTGATATAGATATCAATTTCAAGTAACAGCTGCTTCATTCATCTATTTTATATATATGTCATATCCTTATTATAGATCTTATGTAATCTGGGTTATTCTTTATTATTAATTTATCAGTAGGAGACTTATTAACCTCAGATTTATAAAAGCTTCATCAAAGCTACTTCTATTACTCTGCTAATCAGTTACTGGGTGATATTTTTATATGAAAAGTCTCTATGACATAAGTTCTAGAAGAGTCAGTTAATCATACATTTTGCTATATGACAATCTTAAGGATAAATTGTTAGGTTTTTTCAAGGCCAGGTGCAGTGGCTCACGCCTGTAATCCCAGCACTTTGGGAAGCCAAGGCGGGCAGATCATGAGGCCAGGAGTTTGAGATCAGCCTGACCAACATGGTGAAACCCCGTCTCTACTAAAACTACAAAAATTAGCTGGGCGTGGTGGCATGCACCTGTAATCCCAGCTACTCAGGAGGCTGAGGCAGGAGAATGCTTGAACCTGGGAGGCAGAGATTGCAGTGAGCCAAGATTGTGCCACTGCACTCCAGCCTGGGCAAGAGAGCAAGACTGTCTCAAAAAAAAAAAAAAAAAGTTAGGTTTTTTCCTAAATTAAATACGAACTCAGAGAAAGACAATTTCATATGCTAAACATAAAAATGGCATTCTTTTTCACCTGTAATAAAGAATCCCATGATACAGATGTAGCATGAAAAATCAGTAAGAAAGTGTGAAATACTCAGTAAGTGCTACTGGGACAATTTTTAGTTAGGTCCCTACTTTTATCTTACAGAAAAATAAATTCCAGAAGAATTAAAGGCCCACACATGAAAAACAAAATTTTTAAACTTTAAAAAGAAAATATAGGATACTATCTTTATGACACGAAATAGGGGAAAATTTCAAAAACAAAAGACCAAAAGCTCAAATTATGACTGAAAAGATTGATATATTTGACTGCCTGGAAATGACAAACGTCGACATCACAAGACTTCAAAAACAAAATGAATAGACAGGTTACAACTAGGAGAAGATATTAGCAGCACTTTAAACCAGTGGAGAATTAGTATCCAGACTGCCTGATAAATATCCCCATATTTAGATGAGCAAAAGAAATGAATGGGCAGTTCCTTGAACAGTGTGGTTCTCCAAGTGTAATCCTTTGACCAGCATTAGCAGCATCACCTAGGAGCTTGTTAGAAGTCCAGATGCTCAGGTCCCCACTTCAGACCTACAGATTCAGAAACTCTGGAGTGGGGCCATGCAGTCTTTGTTTTAACAAGCTCACTACGTGATTCTGGTGCATATTAAAATTTTAGAGCTACTCTGTTAAACTCAAATGATAAATAATATGAAAAGATTCAGTCTCATCATCAATCAGAGAAGTATAAAACAACCTTTTCATACCCAGAAGATTAGCTAAACTTTAAAACTTAAGTTTTAACAAGAATGCGGAGAAACAAATTATAGTATTGCTATTAGGAACATAAATTTGTGTAAGTTTTAGAGAGCAAGTTGAAAATACCCAGTAAGGTTGACTATGTACATTCTTTGTTACCAGATACTTGTACTTTTAGGTTACATCCCTTAGGAAAAAACTCACACAAGGCCACAAGAGTCACAAATAAAGGATTTCCATTACAGCACCATTTGAAATAGTGAAACTTTGCTATAACGTATTGTCTTATCAGTAGAGACATGAACAAACTGTGGTTTTGTTTCATAGAATACTATTTCTATATGCTGTTAAATAGTTAAGTCCAAGATCAGAAGCAAACATGGCAAAAGGTTAGCATCTTGTAAATGTGGCTATTGATGCATGCATGCGCACATTCTCTACTGTGTTTCAAATACTTTGTAGTTTTTATTTTTAAAAATTAAATGAGATATTAAAATATTAAGAGGGTTTCCATTTGGCTCAGTCTTATCTTTCAGGATTCTGCCTCAAAGGTGGATAGAGTTTGAGCAAACCAGGATCATTATAGTTGAGGGTCATGACCAGACACTGGAAAACATTTTTTCAAAACAATCAGTAAATGCAGATTCATTGAAGATAAGCTACATGCTTTCCTGAGTAAATGCTGTGACCCAGAGTAGAGGAACAGACTGGCATATTGCAGGATCGTGTGTAGTAAACTTACTAGAGCTGACTTTTTAACCAGTTTTTTGATTTTTTTAAAAGTAAAAGTTAACTGGAAGAGAGCATGAAGGTTGTATATTCTAAACTGGTGCTTATAAACTGTTTTTTAGCCCATACCCCATTCTGATAAATGTAATTATATTCTTGGTTAATATCATTTGAAATTCAAAATAAGTTAAATATTCTGTTCTAAAAAATGAATGAATGAAAGCCTTTTTGATTATGGGGAGGAGACTTTTTCTTGTTTCCACATTTTTTTAATATACTTTAAGTTCTGGGTTACATGTACAGAATGTGCAGTTTTGTTACATATGCAGTTTTGTTACATAGGTATGCATGTGCCCTGGTGCTTTGCTGTACCTATCAACCCGTCACCTACATTAGGTATTTCTCTTAATGTTATCCCTCCCCTAACACCCCACCCGCCAACAGGCCCCAGTGTGTGATGTTCCCCTCCCTGTGTCCGTGTGTTCTTATTGTTCAACTCCCACTTATGAGTGAGAACATGCGGTGTTTGGTTTTCTGATCTTGTGATAGTTTGCTGAGAATGATGGTTTCCAGCTTCATCCATGTCCCTGCAAAGGACATGAACTCCTCCTTTTTTATGGCTGCATAGTATTCCATGGTGTATATGTGCCACATTTTCTTAATCCAGTCTATCATTGATGAACATTTGGGTTAGTTCCAAATCTTTGCTATTGTGAATAGTGCCACAAGAAACATGCATGTGCATGTGTCTTTATTGTAGAATGATTTATAATCCTTTGGGTATATGCCCAGTAATGGGATTGCTGGATCAAATGGTCTTTCTAGTTCTAGATTCTTAGGATCACAATACTGTCTTCTGCAATGGTTGAACTCATTTACACTCCCACAAACACTGTAAAATTGTTCCTATTTTTCCACAACCCCTCCAGCATCTGTTGTTTCCTGACTTTTTAATGATCACCATTCTAACTGCTGTGAGATGGTATCTTATTGTAGTTTTCATTTGCATTTCTCTAACGACCAGTAATGATGAGCATTTTTTCATATGTCTTGTGGCTGCATAAATGTCTTCTTTTGAGAAGTGTCTGTTCATACCCTTTGTCCATTTTTTGATGGGGTTGGTTTTTTCTTGTAAATTTGTTTAAGTTCTTTGTAGATTCTGGGTATTAGCCCTTTGTCAGATGGATAGATTGCAAAAATCTTCTCCCATTCTATAGGTGGCCTGTTCACCCTGATGATAGTTGCTTTTGCTGTGCAGAAGCTCTTTAGTTTAATTAGGTCTCATTTGTCAATTTTGGCTTTTGTTGCCATTGGTTTTGGTGTTTTAGACATGAAGTCTTTGCCCACGCCTATGTCCTGAATGCTATTGCCCAGGGTTTCTTCTAGGATTTTTATGGTCCTAGGTCTTACGTTTAAGTCTTTGATCCATCTTGAGTTGATTTTTGTAAAAGGTGTAAGGAAGGGGTCCAGTTGCACTTTTCTGCATATGGCTAGGCAGTTTTCCCAGCACCATTTATTAAATAGGGAATCTTTTCCCCATTGCTTGTGTGTGTCAGGTTTGTCAAAGATCAGATGATTGTAGCTGTGTGGTGTTATTTCTGAGGCCTCTGTTCTGTTCCTTTGGTCTGTATATTTGTTTTGGTACAAGTAACATGCTGTTTTGGTTACTATAGCCTTGTAGTATAGTTTGAAGTCAGGTAGCATGATGCCTCCAGCTTTGTTCTTCTTGCCCAGGATTGTCTTGGCTATGTGGGCTCTTTTTTGGTTCCATATATAGTTTCAAGTAGTTTTTTCCAATTCTGTGAAGAAAGTCAGTGGTAGCTTGATGGATATAACATTGAATCTATAAAATACTTTGGGCAGTATAGCCATTTTCACGATATTGATTCTTCCTATCCATGAGCATGGAATGTTTTTCCGTTTGTTCGTGTCCTGTCTTACTTCCTTGAGCAGTGGTTTGTAGTTCTCCTTGAAGAAATCCTTCACATGCCTTGTAAGTTGTATTCCTAGGTATTTTATTCTCTTAGTAGCGATTATGAATGGGAGTTCACTTATGATTTGGCTCTCTGTTATTGTTGTATACAAATGCTTGTGATTTTTGCACACTGCTTTTGTATCCTGAGACTTTGCTGAAGTTGCTTATCAGCTTAAGGAGATTTTGGACTGAGATGATGGGGTTTTCTAAATATACAGTCATGTCATCTGCAAACAGGGACAATTTGACTTCCTCTCTTCCTATTTATTATACCCTTTAGTGCTTTTCCTTGCCTGATTGCCCTGGCCAGAACTTCCAATACTGTTGAATAGGAGTGGTGAGAGAGGGCATCCTTGTGCCAGTTTTCAAAGGGAATGCTTCCAGTTTTTGCTCATTCAGTATGATATTGGCTTTGGGTTTGTCATAAATAGCTCTTATTATTTTGAGATATGTTTCATCAATACCTAGTTTATTGAGAGTTTTTAGCATGAAGGGGTGAATTTTATCGAAGGCCTTTTCTGCATCTATTGAGATAATCATGTTGTTTTGGTCATTGGTTCTGTTTATGTGGATTGGGTTTATGTGGATGGATTATGTTTATTGATTTATGTGGATGGATTACGTTTATTGTTTAGGCGGATTGATGTGGATGGATTATGTATATTGATTTGTGTATAGTGAACAAGCCTTGCATCCCAGGGATGAAGCCAACTTGATCATGGTGGATAAGCTTTTTGATGCGCTGCTGGATTTGGTTTGCCTGTATTTTATTAAGGATGTTCATCAGGGATATTGGCCTGAAATTTTCTTTTTTCTTTGTGTCTCTGCCAGGTTTTGGTATCAGGATGATGCTAGCCTCATAAAATGAGTTAGGGAGGATTCCCTCTTTTTCTGTTGTTTGGAATAGTTTCAGAAGGAATGGTACCAGCTCCTCTTTGTACCTCTGGTAGAATTCAGCTGTGAATCCGTCTGGCCCTGGACTTGTTTTGATTGGTAGGCTATTACTGCCTCAATTTCAGAGCTTGTTATTGGTCTATTCAGGGATTCAACTTCTTTATGGCTTAGACTTGGGAGGGTGTGTATGTCCAGGAATTTATCTATTTCTTCTAGATTTTCTAGTTTATTTGCATACAGGTGTTTATAGTATTCTCTGATGGTAGTTTGTATTTCTGTGGGGTCAGTGGTGATATCCCCTGTATCATTTTTTAGTGTGTGTATTTGATTCTTCTCTCTTTTCTTCTTTATTAGTCTGGCTAGTGGTGTATTTTGTTGATTTTTTTTTCAAAAACCAGCTCCTGGATTCATTGATTTTTTTTTTTTTTTGAAGGGTTTTTCATGTCTCCATCTCCTTCAGTTCTGCTCTGATCTTAGTTATTTCCTGTCTTCTGCTAGTTTTTGAATTTGTTTGCCCTTGCTTCTCTAGTTCTTTTAATTTTAATGTTAGGGTGTCAATTTTAGATCTTTCCTGTTTTCTCTTGTGGGCATTTAGTGCTATAAATTTCCCGCTTTAAATGTGTCCCAGAGATTCTGGTACGTTGTGTCTCGTTCTCATTGGTTTCAAAGAACATCTTTATTTCTGCCTTCCTTTTGTTATTTGCCCAGTAGTCCATTCAGGAGCAGGTTGTTCAGTTTCCATGTATTTGTGTGGATTGGGGTGAGTTTCTTGACCCTGAGTTGTACTTTGATTGCACTGTGGTCTGGGAGACTGTATGTTATGATTTCCCTTCATTTGCATTTGCTGAGGAGTGTTTTACTTCCAATTATGTGATCATTTTAGAATAAGCACGATGAAGTGCTGAGAAGAATGTATATTCTGTTGATTTGGGGTGGAGAGTTCTGTAGAGTTCTATTACATCTGCTTGGTCCAGAGCTGAGTTCAAGTCCTGAATATCCTTGTTAATTTTCTGTGTCATTGATCTGTCTGATATTGACAGTGGGGTGTTAAAGTCTCCTATTATTATTGTGTGGCAGTCTAAGTCTCTTTATAGGTCTCTGAGAACTTGCTCTATGAATCTGGGTGCTCCTGTATTGGATGCATATATATTTAGGATAGTTAGCTCTTCTTGCTGCATTGTTCCCTTTACCATTATGTAATACCCTTCTTTGTCTCTTTTGATCTTTGTTGGTTAAAGTCTGTTTTATCAGAGACCAGCATTGCAATCCCTGCTTTTTTTTGCTTTCCATTTGCTTGGTAGATCTCCGTCCATTCCTTTATTTGAGCCTATGTGTGTCATTGCACATGAGATGGGTCTCCTGAACACAGCACACTGATGCATCTTGACTCTATCTAATTTGCCAGTCTGTGTCTTTTAATTAGGGCATTTAGCTTATTTACATTTAAGGTTAATATTGTTATGTGTGAATTTGATCCTGTCATTATGATGCTATTTGGTTGTTTTACCTGTTAGTTAATGCAGTTTCTTCATAGTGTCAATGTTCTTTACAATTTGGTATGTTTTTGCAGTGGCTGGTACCGGTTATTCCTTTCCATGTTTAGTGCTTTTTTCAGGACCTCTTGTAAGACAGGTCTGGCAGTGACAAAATCCCTCAGCGTTTGCTTATCTGTAAAGGATTTTATTTCACCTTCACTTATGAAGCTTAGTTTGGCTGGATATGAAATTCTGGGTTGAAAATTCTTTTCTTTAAGAATGTTGAATATTGGCTCCCACTCTCTTCTGACTTGTAGGGTTTCTGCCGCGAGGTCTGCTGTTAGTCTGATGGGCTTCCCTTTGTGGGTAACCTGACCTTTCTGTCTGGCTGCCCTTAACATTTTTTATTTCATTTCAGCCTTGGTGAATCTGACGATTATGTGTCTTGGGGTTGCTCTTCTTGAGGAGTATCTTTGTGGTGTTCTCTGTATTTCCTAAATTTGAATGTTGGCCTGTCTTGCTCGGTTGAGGAAGTTCTGGAAAATATCCTCAGGAGTGTTTTCCAACTTGGTTCCATTCTCCCCGTCACTTTCAGGTATGCCAATCAAACATAGATTTGGTCTTTTCACATAGTCCCATATTTCTTGGAGGCTTGACTGATACCTTTTTTTTTCCCTCTAATCTTGTCTTCTCAGTTTATTTCATTAAGTTGATCCTCAACTGATATCCTTTCTTCTGCTTCATCGATTCGGCTATTAATACTTGTGTATGCTACACGAAGTTCTCGTGCTGTGTTTTTCACTCCATCAGGTCATCTGTGTTCTTCTCTACGTTGGTTATTCTAGTTAGCAATTCGACTAACCTTTTTTCAAGGTTCTTAGCTTCCTTGCATTGGGTTAGAACGTGCTGCTTTAGCTCAGAGTTGTTTGTTATTACCCACCTTCTGAAGCCTACTTCTGTCAGTTCTTCAAACTCATTCTGCATCCAGTTTTGTTCCCTTACTGGCGAGGAGTTGTGATCCTTTAGAGGAGGAAAGGCGTTCTGGTTTTTGGAATTGTCAGCCGTTTTGCACTGGTTTTCCCCAATCTTTGTGGATTTATCTACCTTTGGTCTTTGATGTTTGTGACTTTCCAGTGGGGTGAGTGGATGTGCTAATCCTTTCTGTTTGTTTCTTTTCCTTCTAACAGTCAGTCCCCTCTGCTGCCAGTCTGTCGGAGTTTGCTCGAGGTCCACTCCCAACCCTGTTTGTCTGGGTATCACCAGCGGAGGCTGCAGAGCAGCAAAGGTTGCTGCCTGTTCTTTCCTCTGGGAGCTTCAACCCAGTGAAGCACTTGCCAGATGCCAGCCAGAACTCTCCTGTATGAGGTGTCTGTCGGCCCCAACTGGGAGGTGTCTCCCAGTCAGTATACACAGGGGTCAGGGACCCACTTGAGGAGGCAGACTGACTCTTAGCAGAGCTCGAACGCTGTGCTGGGAGTTCCACTGCTCTCTTCAGAGCCGTCAGGCAGGGACGTTTAAGTCTGCTATAAGCCACTGACTGTGGCTGCTGCCTGTTTTACAGAGATGCCCTGTCCAGAGAGGGGCAATCTGGCAGTCTGGTCACAGCAGCCTTGCTGAGCTGCAGTGGGCTCTGCCCAGTTTGAACTTCCCAGCAGCTTTGTTTAGCCTGTGGCTGTAAAACTGTCTCCTCAAGCCTCACCAATGGCCGACCCCTCTCCCTGCACCAAGCTTGACCGTCCAGGTGTGTCTCAGATTGCTGCTGTGCTGGCAGTGAGAATTTCAAGCCAGTGAATCTTAGTTTCCTGGGCTCCATGGGGGTGGGACCCGCTGAGCCAGACTACTTGACTCCCTGACTTCAGCCCCTCTTTTCAGGGGAATGAACAGTTCTGGCTCAGTGGCATTCCAGGCGCCACTGGGGTATGGCAAAAAAGAAAAAAAAAAAAGCTCCTGCAGCTAGTTTGGTGTCTGCCCAGTTGGTCACCCAGTTTTGTGCTTGAAACCCAGGGCCCTGGTAGGGTAGTCACCAGAGGGAATCTCCTGGTTTGCGGGTCGTGAAGACCATGGGACAAGCGCAGTATCTGTGCCAGAGTTCCTCAGGCTTAGTCCCTCACAGCTTCCCTTGGGTAGCGGGGAAAATTCCCGGACACCTTGCACTTCCCAGTTGAGGTGATGCCCCACCCTGCTTCGGCTCACCCTGGGTGGGCTGCACACACTCTCCAACCAGTCCCAGTGAGATGAACCGGGTACCTCAGTTGGAAATGCAGAAATCACCCGCCTTCTGCAACAATCTCACTGGGAGTTGCAGGCCAGTGCTGTTCCTATGTGTTTTCACATTTTTATCTGTATATGTAAAAAGTATTCTGCCGGGCGCGGTGGCTCACGCCCGTAATCCCAGCACTTTGGGTGGCCAAGGCAAGTGGATCACGAGGTCAGGAGATCGAGACCATCCTGGCTATCGCGGTGAAACCCCGTCTCTACTAAAAATTACAAAAAATTAGCTGGGCATGGTGGCAGGTGCCTGTAGCTCCAGCTACTTGGGAGGCTGAGGCAGGAGAATGGCGTGAACCCGGGAGGCGGAGATTGCAGTGAGCCAAGATCAGGTCACTGCGCTCCAGCCTGGGGGACAAAGCGAGACTCCATCTCAAAAGGGGGAAAAAAAAAAAAGGATTCCTCAGTTTTCTCAAAAGTGCTAGAGGAAAACAGTTTAATTTTTATATTAATCAGGATGACTTAGTCTATGCTGTTGTAACTAAGACTGAAATATCAGTGGCCTAACTACAAAAATGTATTTTCATTCGCATTATATGCTGCAGAAATCACTGAAGACCGCTGTTCCAAATAGTCCCTCAGAACCAACATTGACAGGAAGGCCGACATAGCCTCACTGGTGCAACACATGGCTTCCAAGATACCACAGAGGGGGAAATGGGATAGGGTGACACATTTTTTTTTTTTTTTTTTTTTTTGAGACGGAGTCTCGCTCTGTCGCCCAGGCTGGAGTGCGGTTGTGCAATCTCATCTCCCTGCAAGCTCCACTTTCCGTTCACACCCTTCTCCTTCCTCAGCCTCCCGAGTAGCTGGGACTACAGGCGCCCGCCACCACGCCTGGCTAATTTTTTTTGTATTTTTAGTAGAGAGGAGGTTTCACCCTATTACCCAGGATGATCTCAATCTCCTGACTTCATGATCCACCCACCTTAGCCTCCCAAAGTTCTGGGATTACAGGCTTGAGCCACTGCCCCTGGCCAACACATTGATTCTTAACTATGTCAGCTGAATAGTGAATTACATCACTGTAATCAGATTCATAATAATCACATGACTACAAGCCAACTGCAAAGTGGGCTGAGAAATGTGGGTGAACTGATGGAATACTGTCTCTGTCCCATGTTTTCTTCACCACTACACTTGCACCTCATAGAAAGAATTAGCTTAATGTTACTAGTTCCTAATGTCAGTATTTTTTATCAGCCAAAGTTTTAGAAGGGAAGGGGGTTGAGTGGCAGGATTCAAACACCAAGCTCCACCTTCAACCTCCAAAAGCAAGTTGATCTTATACTATGCCTTCATTTTCCCCTTGATCACATAATATAAAAATGAATGTTGAATCTGATTGTTTGCTACAAGCTTTTCTGTGCAGAATTTGAAAGGTCAAAGTACCATCTCAATTATCATTAAGTTTGTAGCATTGTTGTGCTTTCATAGCTAAAGGTTCAGAAAAACCATCGTCTTAAATCTATGCTTATGAAAATGGGATGATGACATGCAAGGTCGGCTCACTTGCTGGAAATGACCAAGAATATTTTACCAAAATTCTCCAGAATTGTTTCCTGGAATGTGTTTGACATATAAATCAACCTTGAGTTCAAAGATTCCTTTTTAATACCTTTTTGCAAAGATTGAAGTGCATGAGAAAGAGGTCTTTTAAGTTTTCAGGCAAGATCTTCAACCGCAATAGTATGAAATTATCAGCTACCTCATTCGAATAACTAGAATAATATTTGAGGTTCCCCCTAAATTTGAAACTGTTTTCACTAGCTTTTCTTTGAGAAATTCTTCATTCATCTCAAGAAAGTGAAGACTTTTAAGTCTATGAATGTTGTTTGTCATTTAAGTTTCACTTGGAATCATCAGATATGTTTTCCAAATGTGTGAAGCTCTGTTAAAAATTAGAGTTTTTATTGTAGTAAAATATACACAACGAAATTTACCATTAGTGATATTTATTACATTAACTGTGTTGTACAACTACCACATCAATCTAGTTTCAAAACCTTTTCCTCACCCCAAAAGGAAACTCAGTACCCTTTAAGCACTCATCTGCCTCTGGGAAACACTAAGCTGCCTTCTGTCCCTAGGGATTTGCCTATTTTGGATATTTAATATAAATAGAATCACATGATATGTGTGTGGCTTCTTTCACTTAGCACAGTGTTTTAAAGGTTCATCCATGTTGTAGCACGTATCAGTACTCCATTCCTTTTATGGCTGAATAAAAAATTATAATTTTTAAAGTTTATGAAGTTGGTCTTTTCTCTGGTGCTCCACAAATAGAATACCATTATGATTTATTTTGTAAATCCAGCCAAAGGAATTTCTTTTTGACCACCAATGAATTTCGACATAGAACAGAAAACTTTTAATTCTTATCATTTAAATCTTCACAAAGCATATCAAATAATCTGATGTTTAACATACTTGCCACATGATACTCTTGCCTTGATAATCAGGCAAGGTTAGGGTCTTCTCCCAAACCAGTGAGCATTGTTTTAGAAGCCACTAATTAGCAGTAGATGACACAATATATCCAAAACCAGAAATCTTGATGGTGACCCCAGCCTTGCTGGACTGAAATGCCATCACTATACACTTGGGTCATTTTTTGGGGAGTTTGCTTTATAGAATTTTGTTATTATCAGTTTTCATGCTACTCTCCAAATTTTTTCTTCTATGTGTTGTACCTCATGTGGTAATCAAAACAGTAATTGAACAGTTACAAGTTTTCATTGTTTGAAAAAAATTAGGACACTGACTTTAATCTTTTTCAAAACCTTTTTTGCCGTCTTCTAAATCATCTCTTTGGTGCTTAATACTAGTTTAGAACATCTTCTGAAATTTCTTCTGTGTTCTGGAATCTCTTTTCTATTCTTTTTTCCAGTATATTTAAAATTTAAAAGCTATATAGAATCCAAGGTTTCTCCAACAATAGGAGATTTTTTTCTTAGTGATCAAAAATAATATTTTTATTGCATTTTCTCAGACATGGCTCATAATATTAGGTATTTCATTATTAAAATCTTCTCTGAATTTAATATGATTGGCATTGTTGCAATTAAGTGGGTGATGTTAATAATATTTGACAGTGGTTCATGCCTAGCACCCCAGCACTTTGGGAGGCAGGCGGATCACTTAGTCCAGGCAGGCATTCCAGACCAGCCTAGGCAACAATTTTGTAGCAACAAGCTACAAAAAGTAAATTAAAAAATTAGGTGGCTGTGGTGGCACGCACCTGTGGCCCCAACTACTTAGGAGGCTGAGGTAGGATGATCTGTTGAGCCCAGGAGTTTGAGGCTGCAGTGAGCTATGATTAAGCCACTGCACTTCAGTCTGGGCAACATAGTGAGACTCTCTTAAAAAAACAATTTGACAAAAAATATCGGGGGAACTGCCCTCGATAATTCAACATGAGTCCTTTTCTATTTTCCCTAAGTGTCAGCCGGTCTGAGAAATAAAGGGAAAGAGTACAAAAGAGAGAAATGTTAAAGCTGGGTGTCCAGGGGAGACATCACATGTTGGCAGTTTCCATGATGGCCCCCAAGCCACAAAACCAGCAAGTTTTTATTAGTGATTTTCAAAAGGGGAGGGAGTGTATGAATAGGGTGTGGGGCATAGAGATCACATGCTTCACAAGGTAATAAAATATTACAAGGCAAATGGAGGCAGGGTGAGATCACAGGACTGGGGAAAATTAAAATTGCTAACGAAGTTTCAGGCACGCATTGTCATTGATAACATCAGGAGACAGGGTTTGAGAGCAGACAACCGGTCTGACCAAAATTTATTAGGCGGGAATTTCCTCGTCCTAATAGGCCTGGAAGCGCTACAGGAGACTGGGGCTTATTTCATCCCTTATCTACAACCATAAAAGACATACATCCCCAGAGTGGCCATTTTAGAGCCCTCACCCTAGGAACACATTCTCTTTCTCAGGGATGTTCTTTGCTGAGAAAAAGAATTCAGCGATATTTCTCCTATTTGCTTTTGAAAGAAGAGAAATATGGCTGTGTTCCACCGGCTCTCAGGCAACCAGACCTAATGGTTATCTCTCTCATTCCCTGAACGTCACTGTTATCCTGTTCTTTTTTCAAGGTGCCTAGATTTCATATTGTTTAAACAATTTGTGCAGTTAACGCAATCATCACAGGGTCCTGAGGAGACATACATCCTCATCTTACGAAGATGACGGGATTAAGAGATTAAAGACAGGCATAGGAAATCAGAAGAGTATTGACTGGGAAAGTGATAAGTGTCCATGAAATCTTCACAGTTTATGTTCAGAGATTGCAGTGAAGACATGCGTAAAAAATTATAAAAGTATTAATTTGGAGAACTAATAAACGTCCATGAAATCTTCACAATTTATGTTCTTCTGCCATGGCTTCAGCCAGTCCCTCTGTTCAGAACAGAAAAAAATTTCAGGTTTCAGGAACCATATTTAAGACACATTGAAGTGGGGTGACATCAGAGGTAGGAAAACCAGCTGGTTAGACACTTTAGAAATTTAAGTGTCATTAAAAGTTCATTAAGGGCAAGAACTGTGGTGGTGGTGTGTTGTTCATCTGTGTTGTATTGTTCACTCTTTGTATAATTTGTGATATACAGTATAGGTTCATAGTTATTTTATGCCACTTGTGGAACATAGCAGAAAACAAAAGTAATGGATAAGCAAATGAATTATCCTTATTGTTGAAAGAAAGACAGCTGAAGACCTAGACTACTGTGGTGGCAGTGAAAAATCAAAAGACTGGAAGAAGATGGGGCATAGTGTTAGAGGGCTAAATAAAGGATTAATGTGGAATGCACCAAGAAAAAGAGAGTTAAACAGACTCCAAAACTGAACACTGTGGAAACTAGAGAAAAGAAGGTGATGATAGGTAGCATTTAAGAAGGGAATGTGTGTTTGTTTTCTTTGAGGGGAGAGCTACACAAGGGTATAGCTGATATTATTAGGTATTGGAGCAAGAGCTCATTGGAAAATACCTATAGGCTATGGGATTTTAAAAATGTAAATGGGAGCTGTTTGCATGTGATTGATTAAATCATTACGTAGATGGATTCTAAGATTAAATTTTTGTGGATGTCTTCTGATGAGACTAAGAATAGGCCCGGTTATATCATTTTAGGTTTTTTCAAAAATTGAATCTCTGTTTAAACTGTGCTTTATTAAGAATAAATTCTATCAGGAATGCCAGTAATCTGTCCACATTTTTCATTGCAATGGAGTTTTGCTTGAATTAGGCTACCAGAATTTTACTATGAATATTTTTATTATGATAGGATTTGTGGCACATTTGAAGCCATTATGGCAAACTCAATTTAGAAGAAAGTTATAAAGAGGAAGGCAAAAATTATTTTAAAGGTTACATTTAGAGACAAAATGACATAGTTGCAGGACAATAGCAATAGAAAATCTTACAAGTAGATTCTCTAAATAGCAGCTACTGTTGGCAAGCCAACAAATAATCACATCTGTAAGGTCTGGAAAGAGTTACTGGTTTTATTTCAGTGTTTTTAACCTCAGTTCCATCCACAGGTAACAGTAGCACCATCAGTCACATGTTCTAAATATTTGAAAATTGGAAAAGGATTCTAGAAATTAGGTCATTCATTTTATAGTTGTATGGAAAATTTGCTGTAGCACTGAAAACCTCATAGCCAGTTAATGGTTAGACAAAGACTAATAAATGTTTCTCTTGATTCCTGGTCCAGTACTTGTCCTACAATTAGGACAAATAAAACCCTCGTTCTTTAAATGTGATTTTTTTTCTGAGCCTTGGTCAATAATTTTATTTATGCCCATGATATAAGAACTAATAGGTAAGTACCATTTTCTTTTATTAAATTTGTATATGTAGTACATTTATCAAATAACCTAATTGTATTATTTTAGTGATGAGAAAAGACAAATGATTCATCTGTCTTAAATTTAAACAGTCATTATTTTTAGGGAGATGTTAGTAAATTTTGTTTGGGGAAAAAGGAGTGTTTTTTTAAAATGATCTTTCTTTTTAATCCTTTGTAAACAGCAAGAAGTTGAGAAGTTTACAGACCTAGAGAAACTCTACCTCTACCTTCAGCTGCCTTCTGGTCTCAGCAATGGAGAGAAAAGGTATATCTATTCTTGTCTTTGCTATTATTATGCTGTTTATAGGATGTCCCTAGGATATATGTGAGGTGTGTATGTTTTGGTTGTTATGGTTTTTGCAATATTCCTGAAATCATCAGAAAACATACTGGCAAAACAATACATCATTTTAGTCTTTGATGATATTTGGTTAAGTATTTACTTGCAGTTTTTGCTAATTTATTTGTGCAACTGGGTAAATGCTATGACATGCAATTTGGGTTTGTTTCATAGACAGATGAATGAATATATGTTTATGCAGTGTGAGGGATTGTGAAAATTGAACAGAAAACCAAAGAATAAACAGATCAGTATCATAAGGAATAATGTACAAGAGTTTTTTTAGGTACTATCAGGTAAAAACATCATAGAATCTAAAACAGAAATTAAAGTGAAATTGCCTGTATGAAGCATGAATTCATAAATGTAAGGTGTGTTAAGTGCTTCGGGTATTACTATAGTTTCATCATTAAAAATTATAGAAAATGTGGAGAGAAGTTGTTCATTCAGTCATTGTAATTTTTAAAAGTTTCCTTAACCTTTTAAGTATTTCTCAGAATTCATTTCTTTCATATAAATTATGCTTATTCTATTTTTTTAAAACTGTATATAGAAATAAATGAAATGAAAATTATTTGAGTTTTGTCTTTTTTTTCCTCAGACCAAATTTATAACTGTTTTAATCATGTTATGTCCTAGATACTTGCTCAGTGTTTTTGAAATAAATTATTCTTACAGATAGCTGAGATGGATGTCAGAATCAGTAGAGTAGCTTCCCTTGTCCTATCTTTGGTGTCCATTTCAGTATTTATTTATAAGTAATACTTCCATATAGTAAATCTTACAATGTTTAATGGATGTGTCAGCCTATGACAGCGGGCCTGGCTTTAGGAAGGATTGTAGGGGGAGATTTGTCTGTTCAGGATCTCTCTGGTGCGAATTCCATTCTGGAGCATAGAATGCTTTAGTAAGATTTCCAAGTAGTTATATATTTATATATATATATGTGTGTTTATGTATATTTATATATATGTGGATATATGTATGTGTGTATATATGTGTATATATATTATTTGAGAATGCTGAGCAAATAGAAATAAGCAATTTTTGTATAATTTTGTTTTAAAATTTGATGATTTGGTAAGTGTAGGCAAATGAACAGGTAAGTACATGAGCAGATATCCACTTAAATGTGATATTTGACCAAAACAAATACTTTGTCAGTGCTCCATCACCTGCATAGGGAGGGATGGAGCAGGGCAGTAACTTCAGTCTTATACTAGCTGTAGAAAACAGCTCACAGGCCGGGCGCGGTGGCTCAAGCCTGTAATCCCAGCACTTTGGGGGGCCTAGGCCGGCAGATCACGATGTCAGGAGATCGAGACCATCCTGGCTAACACGGTGAAACCCCGTCTCTACTAAAAAATACAAAAAACTAGCCGGGCGAGGTGGCGGGTGCCTGTAGTCCCAGCTACTCCGGAGGCTGAGACAGGAGAATGGCGTAAACCCGGGAGGCGGAGCTTGCAGTCAGTGGAGATCGCGCCACTGCACTCCAACCTGGGCTACAGAGCGAGACTCCCTCTCAGAAAAAAGAAAAAAGAAAAAGAAAACAGCTCACAACCATAGCTGGACAATTATCTACTAGAGTTCCTAAGTTTGGTTTGGTCGTTTATAGTGTATTTGCAAACAGTTCTTTAGTGGAAAATTTAGGCCTTGCTCAAAAATTATTAACGAATTGCTGTCTGGTCACCTAAAACATGTTTTTACTCTATTAGTGATCAGAATGCCATGTCATCTAGTCGGGCACAACAAATGCATGCCTTTTCCTGGATTCGGAATACCCTAGAGGAACATCCGGAGACTTCACTGCCCAAACAGGAAGTCTATGATGAGTACAAGTAAGTACTATGTGTAATATGGCATGCTGATATATTAAAGAGGTAAAATACTATACTTGGCCATAGTGACTTGTTTTATTATTGGTGAATATCAAGCTGGTATATGGGAATTACACTTAGAAATCTCTTAAGATTCATTTCAGCTCTAAGCTTCTGTAGTAGCATGTGTAATAAAGGACAGGATTAATGAACAAAAGGATTTCTGTAGAATTCTTCAGGATAACAGGAGGGAGGTCAGAGAATACAAGGACAGTGGTATAGGATTGGTGAATAAAAGGATTCCTATAGAATTTTTAAGTATGATAGGAAGTGTATATCTGGGGTTAGAGAGTGGAAAGCAATAAATAAATCAATACATAAGGAAAAACTAAAACATGATTTTTCACTTGGACTTTTTAAAGGCCCTTTTCATGAATCTAAAAGTCTTCTAATTCTTCTCCATACCAAAGAATATTGTATATTATTTATCAAGGACAAGAGAGTTCAGTGACTTGCACATATTAGACACTCAAATTAGGTTGCATTTACAATTTATTTAAATCCAGGATACAAAAATATAGAGGCTGATGAGCCCTTCGGGTTAGAAAAAGGTTAATAGGTGCTAAATATAGTCTCATTTAGCATTTTTATAATTGATTTGGAAGGAGGAATTTATTCCAGCAGAGTAAATAAAACCAAATTTGGGGGCATATTGAAATGTCAAACCAACAAGCATTAATGTGTTGTACTTACAAATTTGGGGGGAAAAGTGTCAAATAAGTGCTATTGTTAACCAGTATAAGGTAACGCAAAGGAAATTGTACTTACTGAGATTATTGGTATCTATTCACAATTCTTACTACCTCACCAAAAGAAACATAATGGAGCTAGAAGAAAGTCTAGATAAAAATATCTGAAATGATCAAGAGAACAAAGTTAAACTGAAGAACTCTAGATTTATTTTCTCTTTATAAAGGTTAAAACTGAGAGTGCATGTGATCCAGCTTGTTGATTCATTCAGTCTACAGCAATCCATTGAATACCTATATGCCAGACCCTGTGATAAGTTCTCAGGATACAATTGTAAACAGACACAGCCCTTGCCCTTATTAAGCATACACACACACACACACACACACACACACACACACTTAGAGTAATCATGGATTCTTCATTAAATTCAAGTTAGTTAAAATAGAACCCTCTGAAACTTCAAAGAACCAAATTTGAATTCAGTAAAAGGTTATAGAAATCAGGTAAACTTGTATATGTTGAAACTCTGGATTGAAGATCAAGAGAATAGATTCTGTCATTAAACTTGTGTGATGTAGGCAAGTATTTTAACCAGTCTTTGTCAGTTGGTTCATCTATAAAATGAGGCACTTGAAGATGTATGAGGTTTCTTTTTTGTTTGTTTGTTTGTTTGTTTTTTGAGACAGGGTTTAACTCTTATCACCCAGGCTGGAGTGCAATGGAACGATCACAGCTCACTGCAGGTTGAACTCCCACCCCTACCCTCCAGGCTCAAGCAATCCTCCTGCCTCAGCCCTCTGAGTAGCTACTACTATAGGCACGCATCACCATTCCCGGCTAATTTTTGTTTTTGTTTTTTGTAGAGACGGAGTTTTACCATTGCCCAGGCTGAGGTTTCTTTTAGCTCTAAAATTCTAAAAGTTTTCTGAAGTAGGGAATGTTAAAGGACTAATTATCCAAAGATGTCTTGCTGGTTTTCCAAAGGGCACATTGGGCAAATAAATGTGTGACGTTTCCATAACAGACTAATGAGGGAATACAGGGTATTCATGTAGTTTTTGAAGTGATGACTTTCCTCTGCACCACCCTTCATATTACCTTAGAGACAGCACGCTGCATTTGCGGAAGGGTGATCCTGGCCCATGAAAGCAGTCCTTATATTCCTGAAAGTTTTCTGCCTCTGGCAAGACATGGTTATGTTTTCCTATAATATTTGAATTTTTCCTTGAAATCTTTTTCATAGATTCCCATCAATTCTTATGATTTTTTTTTCTAAAAAAAGTTAAAGGATTTTTTAAACAAAAGAGACCCAAAACATTGCATTATTTGGGAGTAGTGAGAACTCCAATTTTGAGCAATTAATTTACAGTTCAGTAGAGAGCAACAGAGATAAAAGAAAGTCATTTAGATAGGCTACAGTTTAAAAAGGCATTAGTAGGTAAGGGAGAGTTTTTATAATAGCATGATTAGGAAAGAAATGCCAGTGTGTTCATGGAATTGGAGACAATTATGCTAATAATAATTAATAGAGTACTATACACAAAATATCTGAGTCTGGGCATTTTAGTTCAAAAAATTTCACTATTTCACTTATTTACTGTAGTATTCCCCATAGTATTTCCACATAGTAGGCACTAATTTCATAATAAGAGCGATTAGAGTGGAACCTGATCCCTGACAGTGATAATAAAATTTGTTTTGTAACAGACCTTGTAGGTCTTCCACTGTGTTCCTATCCTCTTTTTATAGATGAAAACCTTGAAACCTAGAGAAGTTAAGTGACTCTACCAGTGTAACAAAACTAGTGAGGGGCAGATCTAAGACTAGAACTCAGATTTCATGTGTGAGTTCATAATAGGTTAAGAATTGTTAAAGTTGAGTAATATCAAATTGAGTGGGTAGAAAACATTGGACAAGTAGTTAGAAATACTGCTTATATTATTTGGCCAGGACTTCCACTTAGTGTGGATAATAAATAAGCTGCTCAGAGTATGAATTGGTTTACATATGTTTAGTATACATGGGTACAAATAATATGGTTATTGTAAGAGACATAGCATAATAACATGACATGTGCTAGGAAGAAAGAATGTTGGTGTTTCCATAGAATTATAGCATGTAGAAGCTTCAAGTTGTTCTGTTACTTGATTGTACATTGCCTAAAACCATAATTTGCCATTTACATTTAAATGATTTGAAAGAGATTAAAAAATGTAGAAACACTACAGAAAGGCAAAATGTAGATCAAAGTATTAGAAAATAGTTAAAAGTTTTACAATTTTGTTGTCTAAAGAAAACTAAATAGAATATAACTATATATTTTAAAAACAAGAGTTTTAAATCACAGGAGAGATTTCAGTTAGACAATCATTAGGCACTCATTATCCTGTTTAGAGTGCTTAAATGAAATTTCCCAAATAAAAACCTAACATAGAATGATCAGTCTTAAACTGATTCTGTTCTCAATATTCAATGAAAGAAATGATATTATGAATATGAAGTATCCTTTTAAGTTATTCCTGTTGTGTATGGACCCTTTTATAATTCATTTCAGTGTATTTAGATGTATTTGTGTGAAAATCCTTTAATAGTCATTAAAAGTAAAATCCCTTTGAGGAAAAAAATGAAGATGTAATCTCAGACAGTAAAGACTGGCTTCTTTTAACTGTGTTTTCACACTAAATTAAGATAATACAAATAAAAAGCTTTAAGGAGCTTTCCGTATGGAAAGACAGTTTAATTTACAAATGATTTTGGGCTTTTTTATTTGTTGAAGCTTTTGAATTCTAATATTTATGTCTTCAGGAAAATTATTAGTGCATTGATTTTTACACTATTTTTCTAATTGTAAAATGTATATTCATCATGAAAGTTTGGGCAAATAGTTATAAATGTATAAAGAAGAAATACAGCACCTGTAATCTCACTATCTGAAAATAACCATCTGGTTTTATTTCCTTAATAGTTTTCCTAATGCCTTCTTTAATGTATACATTTTGTTATTTAACCAAATTTGGCCCCACTGTTTATGCAGTTCTTGGGTGAGAGGGTAGTTGCAAATAGTAATGCAGTGAACATCCTTGGCTGTATAATGTAAATTATCAAAATTGGGATTGCTGGCTAAATATTGTTATTTATTATTCACTAAATGCATTTCCTTCTGATATGTTTGTTCTAGCCTTTTACATGTCCATTCCTTAATGATTATAAATCTTTATATATTAAAGACATAAATATTAAAACATAAATGTTTTTTCAAGATTGCTGTTTGTTAATTTTAGTTAATTTTTAAATAAGTAGTCTGATTGGTACACTTTTGTCACAGCTTGTAACATTACTATTATGCTTAGAAAAACTTCTCCATGCCACTAGCTGCTGAATACTCACGTATATTTTTCCTAGGTACTTTTTTATTTTATTCTTTATATATAAGCCTTGAGTCTATCTGCTATCTAATAGCATTTACTAAAATAAATCACAAAAATTATTTTTTCTAAATGGTTAACTAATTATCCCAGCTTTTTTATTGAATAATTTTTCTGTCTCAACACTAATCTATAATATACCTTACTAAAGTCTTCTGGATTCAGTTTTCTTCCTTTATGTTCTCTGTTCTTATGGTAATACTCTACTACTTAGATATTTTAGCTATTACATGTTTAAATAGCTGACGGGACCAATATTTCCTCCTTATACGTCTTTTTCACAAGTTTTCTTGGTTTTATTTTCTGACCAGTTAATTTTTTTTTTATAGGAAGTTGCAAATCACTTTTCTGATTTTAAAAAGGAAACTCTAAGGGGATTTTGATTCAAACAAATTAACTGAAAATTTTAGAAAAATTAACTACAGACTAGAAATATGTTTCTTAATTTACATGTATCTTTCATGCCCTTCAGTAATGTTTTGCCTTTTTTCCCTCAATTAAGTTTACTTTCTCATTTAACATATTCCTTGGTAATTTCTATTATTCATATTGTGGAAAATGTTTTACTATTTGTTTTGGTTTATAGGAACTTCCTAGATTTCTGTTATTTTTACGTTGTACATCTTATATTTACTGAATTTTGTTTAGTCCTTATTTTTCAGTTGTTACTTTTGACTTTTCTAGGTAGTTTATCCTGTGTATCTTCTTCATTGTCTTTACTTTGTTATTACATTTAATAGACTTTCCTTCCACTTTTGCATATAGCAGTGATAGGCATCATTTCCTCTTACAGTAAGTTCACCGATGTTAAGTATGTGTCACTTACAGTTGACCAAGACTTTTCTTTTTTTGATGGAATTGAATATTCATTAAATATTTTGGCATCCAAGTGAGATTATTTTGCAGTGCTTCTTATTTGACCTGTTGATGTGATATATTTTATAAAGATATTACTTAATATAGGCCGGGCACAGTGTCTCATGCCTGTAATCCCAACACTTTAGGAGGCCAAGCCAAGAGGATCACTTGAGGCCAGAAGTTTAAGACCAGACTGGGCAACAAAGCAAGACCCTGTCTCTACAAAAAATTAGCTGGGCATGGTGGCGTTGCCCCGGTATTCCTAGCTGTATGAGAGTCTGAGTTGGAGGATTGCTTGAGCTCAGGAGGTGGAGGCAGCAGTAAGCCATGATCGCACCAATGCACTCCAGCCTGGGTGACAGAGTGAGATCCTGTCTCAAAAAAAAAAAAAAGATACCTAATGCAAACTTTTATTTCTAGAATGAATGTCCTCCTCATGTCAAGATGTGTTATCTTGTAGTGTACCATTGAGCTCTGTTTTCAAGTATATTATTTAGGAACTTTGCATCTATATTCATAAATGAATTTGGTCTGTAATTTTCTTTCTTTTTATGCTATCTTTGTCAGGTTTGGTATCAGGGTTAGGCCAGCTTTGCAAAATGAATTGGAACTCTTTCCCTAATTTTCTGTGCTCTGGAACAGTTTATATAGCATGGGACTTATTTGTTCTTGAAAGTTTTAAAGAACTCAACTACAAAACCATCTAGGCCTGGAGCCTTTGTTGGAGGTAATTCTTTGACAATTTTTTGTGTTTTACACTGGTTAGGTTTTTACTTTATTCATTGATTTTGGTCATTTGTTTCTCTCATAAATTTAATATATTTTGTATTTTGTATGCTTTTTGATATTTCTAGTTTTGTACATTGCATTTTCCTCTTTTTTCAGATTTCACTTAGCCTAATTTATTTTTTTGATTTTTCTTTTTTAGACAAGTAAAATCTGGTATGTTTTATTTTCTTGTCTTTTTTTTTTTATTATTTATTAGGTGCTTTTATTTTTGTTCCTTCTAGTTTTCTTGGGTTTTTTTCTTACTCTTTAAATGGAATGCTTAACTTTGTTTTCATTCTTTCACATTTAAGATAGGAACATTTATATCTATGAATTTGCCTCTCATTATAGTTTTGGCTATATTCCATTTGATATGCATATGAGTTGTTACAATTGCCATTATTTTCCAACAGTGTGGAATTATTGGTTTGCTTTTTTCTTTGACCTAAATTAGAAGTTTGTTTTCTTTTTAAATTTTTCATGTGTTTGAGGGTTTATTTCATTTTGTTTTGTTTTACACTTTCTTATTTTTAGTTTTATTAAATTGTGGTCAGAGAATGGGGCTTAGTTTCTGATATTTTTATTGAGATTTACTTTCAATCTAACAAGTTATCCATTTTTAAAATATTTTGAATTCTCTTTCTATAGCTCTTTATATTCCATTTATTCCACTAAATCAACTTTTTAATATTTTTCAAATTCTGCAAAAAATTCTTTTTGTCTGTTTACTCAGTTGAAGATGAGCAATGTGTTAATCTCTCACAAAAATGATGTGAGAAATTCTTCATCACAGTTCCTTGCTGCATTTTTTATGAGTTTTGCTTTACAAATGTTAGGACTGTTCAAAGTTTCATGATTCCATATCCTTAGTAGAGTTTCGAGAAAATTAATTTTAGCCAAATACAAGTACATTTAAGAAAATTAACTGTATTACAGGATAGAGAGTCTTCAGCTACCATTTACAAATGGCTTAGGAAAATCTTTACAAATTGTATCCTGAGAGAAGCAGCCACATGTTGTATCATGGCCAAAAAGATAAACCATAGGAAACACCATCAAAAAAATATCAAAACCAGAAATGTTCCACCCTTCTACAAAACCATGATAATGCCAGATACCTCAGCCTGAACTATGCCAAGTAGACATTGCAAGATCTTTATGAATTCCTAGTTTTAGAAATACCATTACTTTTTTTAGATCTCTTCACTTTGTATTCATTGCCATCATCACCTACCCTGGGGGACCGCTTTGTTTTCAGGGCAGTGTCCTCTCCAACTTCGTGTTATAAAAATTTTCAGACGTAATAGAAATGTTGAAAGTATATTTTAAGATATCCATATTCCTAAGTGTTTCACATAGGTTCAGTAGTTTTTTTCCTATACCATTTGTAAGTAAGTTGTGGATATGATATTTCTCCTGAGAATAAGGACAATCACTTTTATAATACTTTGATTACATATAAGAAACTTAACATGAGTTCTATATAATTCATCTATTACCTGATTTGGAGTCTTTTTTTTTTTTTTTTTGAGGTGAGTCTCGCTCTTGTCACCCAGGCTAGAATACTGTGATGTGATCTCAGCTCACTACAACCTCTGCCTCCTGGGTTCAAGCGATTCTTCTGCCTCAGCCTCCCCAGTAGCTGGGACTACAGGCATGGGCCACCACGCCTGGCTAATTTTTATATTTATTGTAGAGATGCGTTTCACCATGTTGGCCAGGCTGGTCTTGAACTCCTGAACTCAAGTGATACACCCACTTCGGCCTCCCAAAGTGTTAGGATTACAGGCGTGAGCCACTGCGCCTGGTCCTGTTTTTAACATAGGAAAAAATAAGTTACTCTTCTGATCCATGAACATGGGGTATCTTTTTGTTTACTTAGATCTTTAATTTCTTTCAAGGATGTGTACATCTTAAACTTACCTTGCTAAATTTATTTCTAAATATTTTTGATTGAAGTGGAATTATTTTTAATATCATTTTTTGATTAGTTGCTGCCAACATACAGAAATAAGAACGATTTTATATATTTTGCTCACCTTTATTAGCTCTAATTATAGGTTTTAGTGTATTTCTTAGGATTTTTTTTATATATTTCATCTGAAAATCGAGATAATTTTATCTCTTCCTTTCTAATCTGGATGTCTTCTCATTTATTTTCTTGTCTGATTGCTGTGGCTAGAACCTTTAGTATAATGTTGAATAGAAATGGTAAGAGTGGACACCCCTTCCTTGTCTTTTGCCTGAAGAGGAAAGCTTTCAGTCTTTTGCCGTTAAGTATGATATTATCTATGGGTTTTTATAGATAGCCTTTGTTAGGTTAAGGAATTTCCATTTTGTTACTAGTTTGTTGGATATCTGTCAAACATGTTTTCTGCATCTATTGAGATGATTATATCAGAGGTTTTTTAAATGAACCAAATATAGTGTATTATTATTTCTGTATGTTGTACCTATCATGCATTTCTGGGGTAAATCACACTTAGTCATGACATCTAATCCATTATGTATGCAGCTGGTTTCAATTTGTCAGTCTTTTTTTTTTTTTTTTTTTTTATACTTTAAGTTCTAGGGTACATGTGCATAACGTGCAGGTTTGTTACATATGTATACTTGTGCCATGTTGCTGTGCTGCACCCATCAACTCGTCAGCACCCATCAACTCGTCATTTACATCAGGTATAACTCCCA
>NC_037674.1:31345503-31420854 GCF_003255815.1 Theropithecus gelada | reverse complement strand
CCTCTTCAAGGAGAACTACAAACCACTGCTCAGTGAAATAAAAGAGGGCATAAACAAATGGAAGAACATACCATGCTCATGGATAGGAAGAATCAATATCATGAAAATGGCCATACTGCCCAAGGTAATTTATAGATTCAATGCCATCCCCATCAAGCTACCAATGAGTTTCTTCACAGAATTGGAAAAAACTGCTTTAAAGTTCATATGGAACCAAAAAAGAGCCCACATCTCCAAGACAATCCTAAGTCAAAAAAACAAAGCTGGAGGCATCACACTACCTGACTTCAAACTATACTACAAGGCTACAGTAACCAAAACAGCATGGTACTGGTACCAAAACAGAGATATAGACCAATAGAACAGAACAGAGTCCTCAGAAATAATACCACACATCTACAACCATCTGATCTTTGATAAACCTGACAAAAACAAGAAACAGGGAAAGGATTCCCTATTTAATAAATGGTGCTGGAAAACTGGCTAGCCATAAGTAGAAAGCTGAAACTGGATCCCTTCCTTACACCTTATACAAAAATTAATTCAAGATGGATTAAAGACTTAAATGTTAGACCTAAAACCATAAAAACCCTAGAATATAACCTAGGCAGTACCATTCAGGACATAGGCATGGGCAAGGACTTCATGTCTAAAACACCAAACCAATGGCAATAAAAGCCAAAATTGACAAATGGGATCCAATTAAACTAAAGAGCTTCTGCACAGCAAAAGAAACTACCATCAGAGTGAACAGGCAACCTACAGAATGGGAGAAAATTTTTGCAATCTATTCATCTGACAAAGGGCTAATATCCAGAATCCACAAAGAACTCAAAACAAATTTACAAGAAAAAAAAAAAACATCAAAAAGTGGGCAAAGGATATGAACAGACATTTCTCAAAAGAAGACATTTATGCAGCCAACAGATACATGAAAAAATGCGCATCATCACTGGCCATCAGAGAAATGCAAATCAAAACCACAATGAGATACCATCTCACACCAGTTAGAATGGCGATCATTAAAAAGTCAGGAAACAACAGGTGCTAGAGAGGATGTGGAGAAATGGGAATGCTTTTACACTGTTGGTGGGACTGTAAACTAGTTCAACCATTGTGGAAGACAGTGTGGCGATTCCTCAAGCATCTAGAACTAGAAATACCATTTGACCCAGCCATCCCATTACTGGGTATATACCCAAAGGATTATAAATCATGCTGCTATAAAGACACATGCACACATGTTTATTGCAGCACTATTTACAATAGCAAAGACTTGGAACCAACCCATATGTCCATCAGTGATAGACTGGATTAAGAAAATGTGACACATATACATCACGGAATACTATGCAGCCATAAAAAAACGATGAGTTCATGTCCTTTGTAGGGACATGGATGAAGCTGGAAACAATCATTCTCAGCAAACTGTCGCAAGGACAAAAAAACAAACACCGCATGTTCTCACTCATAGGCGGGAATTGAACAGTAGGAACACTTGGACACAGGAAGGATTACATCACACACTGGGGCCCGTTGTGGGGTGGGGGGAGGGGGGAGGGATAGCATTAGGAGATATACCTAATATAAATGATGAGTTAATGGGTGCAGCACACCGACATGGCACATGTATACATATGTAACAAACGTGCACATTGTGCACATGTACCCTAGAACTTAAAGTATAATAATAAAAAAAAAGAGTATAATTGGATTGTTTGTAACACAAAGAATAAATGCTCGAGGTGATGGATACCCCATTTACCTTGATATGATTATTACACATTGTATGCCTATATCAGAGAATCCCATTTACCCCATATATATATGTATATACCTAATATATGCTCACAAGAATTTTTTGAAAGAAAGGAAACAAACAAACAAACAAACATACTATCCTATGATCCAGCAGTCCTGCTACTGAGCATTTAGCCAAAGGAAAGAAATCTGTATATCAAAGAGACATCTAACACCCCCATGGTTTACTGCAACACTATTCATTATACCCAAGATAAAGAGTCAACCTAGGTGTCCAACAGATGAATGAATAAAGAAAATGTATATATACACAATGGAATACTGTTTGGCCAGTAAAAATAAAATCCTGTCACTTGCAGCAACATGAATGGATCTGGAGGTCATTATGTTAAGTAAAATAAACTGGAAACAGAAAGTTAAATACTGCACACTCTCACTCATATGTGGATTAAAGTTCATTTCATAGAAGTAAAAGGTAGAACAGAAGATACTAGATGCTGGGAAAGGGGATGGGGATAGGAAGAGAGTGGTTAAAAGATACAAAATTAGAGCTAGATAGAAGGAATAAATTGTATAGCACTGAAAGATGACTATGCTTAACAGTAGTGTATACTTTCAAGTAGTGCAGAGGATATTGAATGTTCCCAACACAAATAAATGATAAAGGTTTAAGATGTTAGATATGCTAATTACCCTGATCTGTTCACTGTACATAAGTCTACGCTTCAGCTTTTTTGAAATTCTTAGTTTCAAAACCATATGCTGCTCTTCTCAGTTTTTGTTCATATTCTTTCCTCTGCATGAAATAGACCTGCCTCACCCTCCACCCACCCTAACACCCATATGATTAAATCTACTTGTTCTCTAAGGCCCAGTTTAAATCTACTTTCTCCATATAATATTAGACCCTTAGTTCTAGCTCAGGCATGGCATTTTATTTACAGTATTCTATGTAACTTTTATGGGAAAGTAACATACACACAGAAAAATATACAGATAAGTTTACAGCTTGACAAATCTTTACAAAATGAATACCCTCATTATTACCAGCATCCAGATTCAGAAACCAAACATTGCCATAATCCTGCCTGATACCCTTTTACATTCAACTCTCTTTACCAGCACCTCTGTCTTGTCAAGGGTAACTTCTGCCCTGGCTTCTAACGCCACAGGCTAGCTTTGCTTGTTTTTGAACATTACATGAATGAAATTACACAATATACTGTATTTATCTGACTTTTTTACTCAGTATTTGTACAGTTTGTACAACTACAATGTTTGTACAAATTATGCATTTCAGTTCATTCATTCACACTGCTATTTAGTATTCCACTTGTGAATATACACCATAATTTCTTAGCTCATGCTACTGTGTACAGATATTATCCTTTTTTCCATTGTAGTTTTAACTTGCACTTCCCTGATGACTAATAAAGTTGAGTGCCTTTCTTATATGTTCTTGGGCCAGTTGGGTATCATCTTCTGTGGAGAAACTATTTAAGTTTCTGTCCTTTTTTCTCACCTCTTCTATACATTCATTAACTACATCTCACTCATTTTCTCCTAACACAGATTCTATAAGAATGTCATACTGTTTACATTACAGCTGTATGTATTGATTAAGATATTATGCAGGAAATTAAAATTGAGGGCTGATCAGTGTTCTTCAGAAGGAACTTTTGAAAATGTTGTAGTGCAGCCAGTCAACAAATATGTATTGAGTACTCGTTCTACTTGAAATGCTACTTGAGTCATCAGTAAAGAACCACTTATTTAACTACAAACCATCTTTACCTGTCTCTTCCTTAGTTTTCTCATCTACAAAATGGTATGATTACATCAGATGACACTAGGGTCTCTTGGCTTTCTTGTTTTCATGTATGCAACCTTGTGAAAATTTTAATTTATCCTTTTACTAACATGATTTCAGAAATGTTCCCAATTATTGAAGAACTAAGTGTAGTAAAATTGGATCTGGATGGAAATTCAAAGAGAGATGGTTACTCGGGAATTTACTGGGTCAAGGCCCCTTCTTTCAATGTTTGTTAATTCTTAATCTATAAGTAGTTACTGTTGATAATCATAAATCTGAACATTTCATATGCAGTTAATTTTTTCTTTATTTTTGTATTTTTTTGAGATGGAGTCTCACTCTGTCGGCCCAGGCTGGAATGCAGTGGTGCGATCTCAGCTCACTGCAAGCTCTGCCTCCCGGGTTCACACCATTCTCCTGCCTCAGCCTCCTGAGTAGCTGGGACTACAGGCACCCACCACGATGCCCGGCTGTTTTTTTATATTTTTAGTAGAGACGAGGTTTCACCATGTTAGCCAGGATGGTCTCAATCTCCTGACCTCATGATCCGCCCACCTCAGCCTCCCAAAGTGCTGGGATTACAGGAGTGAGCCACCGCGCCCGGCCTATATGCAGTTAATTTAAAACAAAGGAGACCTCAGGCAATCCAAAAACAAAAGTATATATACAAAGAGAGCTCATACTATATGTAGAGTATGATCAGTATATTTATCACATATATATATGTGTGTGTGTGTGTTTGCTTTTAAAATAACAATCCAAATTCATCAAAAGAATAGTCATTTTTTAAAAGCCTGAATACACTAAGCAGACAGTCCCAGTTTCCCCCTCCACCACACACGTGTCAACTCTAAATCTTTCCATGTGTGTGGATTTCTGTACTGTGGATATTTCATATAAATGGAATCATACAATAAAAAAAGAATGGCCATTTTAGCTGGGCTCAGTGGCTCACCCCTGTAATCCCAGCACTTTGGGAGGCTGAGGTAGGCAGATCAGCTGAAGTCAGGAGTTGGAGACCAGCCTGGCCAACATGGCAAATCCCTGTCTCCTGTAAAAATACAAAAAATTAGCTGGGGCGTGGTGGCGTGCGCTTGTAATCCCAGCTACTTGGGAGGTTGAGGCAGGAGAATTGCTTGAACGCAGAGAGGCGGGGGTTGCAGTGAGCCAAAATCATGCCATTACACTCAAGGCTGAGCAACAGAGCAAGACTCTGTCTCAAAAATAAAAATAAAAAAAGAATAGTCATTTTAAATGGCTTCTTCATAGGCCATGAGAAGTCAAGACTTTAAGGTTTACTTTTTACTGTAATTAAGTAAAGACACAAATTTCTTTTTAAAATCTTAAGGATTTATTTATCAGATGACTTCATAAACCATGAGATTTTTATTAGTAATTTTTAAACTTCAGGTTAAGATTCTTAACCTGTGAATCATGATTCACCATGACTGAATCTTTTTTATAGGATTGTTAGCCAAAATGATGGAAAGGTAAGGCAAGTCCTAGTTAAGGAGGTCATACATGATAGTTTTTTTTATGTACATAATTTAACTCTTCTTTAGTTTTGACTTCAAGCAAAGTAATCTTTCAGATACATTGTTCATTGTGTAGTTTCCACAAAAAAGGCATTATCAGTGTTTCAAAGGTGATATATTAGTATGATCCTAGTCTAAGATCAGCTTACTAGTACTACTATCATTGTTCTGCATACTATATCATTGTTCTGCCCAAAACACAGAACAATATGAAAAAGATAAATTTCTTTTTTTTTTTTTTTTTCTGGAGACAGAGTCTCTCTGTTGCCTAGGCTGGAGTGCAGGCATGATCTCTGATCACTACAACCTCTACCACCTGGGTTAAAGCAATTCTCCTGCCTCAGCCTCCCAAGTAACTGGGATTACACGCGCCCGCCACCATGCCCAGCTAATTTTTTTTTTCTGTATTTTTAGTAGAGACAGGGTTTCACCATGTTGCCCAGGCTGGTCCTGAACTCCTGAGCTCAGGCAGTCACCTACGTCGGCCTCCCAAAGTGCTAGGATTACATGCGTGAGCCACCACACCCAACCGAAAAAGACCAATTTCTTTATGGTTAGGGTCAGGCACTTTTGAAGAGTTTTCTCTCCAGAGTCTTGAGATCTGTTTACTCCTTAAAAATAAGAGAAGATTACAACAACTTTTCCACTTTCTAAGGCTCAAGATAATTAGGTATTTGACCATATTACTTTTACCTCATTTGTCTTTCAGATTGTCTAGCAAATGTTTTGATTAACACTTTTAAACAATGTAATTCTACCATGTCTTTGGGACCTCCCAAAATTCCCATATCCTTTATTATCATTTATAATACTTGGATACTAAGACTCACTAAAATAACATTATGGGTCTAGGTAAGTCTTAAGAGTCCTTTTAATAGAAAATTGATAATTCTTAATATATTATTTTTATAAATATTAGGAAAAAAATTTAATGATGTAATTTTGGTTACAATACAAGCATTCAGTTTGCTTTTTTTTTTTTTTTTAATTTTATTTTACTCTACTTTCCGGGATACATGTGCAGAACGTGCAGGTTTGTTACATAGGTAAACATGTGCCATGGTGGTTTGCTGCACCTATCAACCTGTCACCTAGGTATTAAGCCCCGCATGCATTAGCTATTTGTCCTAATGCTCTTCCCTCCCTCGCCGCACCCCCACCAGGCCCCGATGTTTGTTGTTCCCCTCCCTGTGTCCATGTGTTCTCGTTGTTCAGCTCCCACTTACTAGTAAGAACATGCAGTGTTTGGTTTTCTGTTCCTGCATTACTTTGCTGAGGATGATGGCTTCCAGCTTCATCCATGCCCCTGCAAAGGACATGATCTCATTCCTTTTAATGGCTGCATAGTATTCCATGGTGTATATGTACCACATTTTCTTTATCCAGTCTATCATTGATGAGCATTTGGGTTGGTTCTATGTCTTTGCTATTGTGAATAGTGCTGTAGTAAACATACATGTGCATGTGTCTTTATAATAGAATGATTTATATTCCTTTGGGTATATACCCAGTAATGGAATTGCTGAGTCAAATGGTATTTCTGGTTGTAGATCCTTGGGGAAGCTCCACACTGTCTTCCACAATGGTTGAACTAATTTACATTCCCACCAATAGTGTAAAAGTGTTCCTATTCCTCCACATCCTTGCCAGAATCTGTTGTTTCTTGACTTTTTAATAATCGCCATTCTGACCGGTATAAGATGGTATCTCATTGTGGTTTTGATTTTCTTTTCTCTAATGATCAGTGAAGTTGAGATTTTTTTCATATTTTTGTTGGTTGCATAAATGTCTTCTTTTGAGAAGTGTCTGTTATGTCCTTTGCCCACTTTTTGTTGGGGTTGTTTGTTTTTATCTTGTAAATTTAAGTTCCATGTAAATTCTGGATCTTAGACCTTTGTCTGATAGGTAGATTGCAAAAATTTTCTCTCATTCTGTAGGTTGTCTGTGCGCTGTGATGATAGTTTCTTTTGATGTGCAGAAGCTCTTTAATTAGATCCTATTTGTCAATTTTAGCTTTTGTTGGAATTGCTTGTGGCAATTTCTTCATAAAATCTTCTCCCATGCCTATGTCCTGAATGGTATTGCCTAGATTTTCTTCTATGGTTTTTATGGTTTTGGGTTTTACATTTAAGTCTTTAGTCCATCTTGAGTAAATCTGTGTATAAGGTGTAAGAAAGGGGTCCAGTTTCAGTTGTCTGCATATGGCTAGCCAGTTTTCGCAGCCCCATTTCTTAAATAGGGAAATCTTTCCCCATTGCCTTTTTTTTTTTTTTTCTTTTGGTCAGGTTTGTCGAAGATCAAATGATTGTAGATGTGTAGTCTTATTTCTGAGGTCACTATTCTGTTCCATTGATGTGTGTTGTTTTGGTACCAGTACCATGCTGTTTTGGTTACTGTAGCCTTTTAGTATAGTTTGAAGTCAGGTAGCATGATGCCTCCAGCTTTGTTCTTTTTGCTTAGGATTGTCTTGGCTATGTGGGCTCTTTTTTGGTTCCATATGAAATTTAAAGTAGTTTCTTCTAATTCTTTGAAGAATGCCAGTGGTAGTTTGATGGGAATAGCATTGATTATTTTGGGCAGTATGGCCATTTTCATGACACTGATTCTTCCTATTCATGAGGATGGAATGTTTTTTCATTTGTGTGTGTCCTCAGTTTTTCTTTGAGCAGTGGTTTGTAGTTCTTGAAGAGGTCCTTCACTTCCCTTGTTAGCTGTATTCCTAGGTATTTTATTCTCTGTAGCAATTGTGAATGGGAGTTCATTCATGATTTGGCTCTCGGCTTGTCTATTATTGATGTATAGGAATGCTTGTGATTTTTGCACATTGATTTTGTATCCTGAGACTTTGCTGAAGTCGCTTATCAGCTTGAAGAGTTTTTGGGCTGAGATGATGGGGTTTTCTAAATATAGGATCATGTCGTCTGCAAAGAGAGACAATTTGACTTTGTCTCTTCCTGTTTGAATATCCTTTCTTTCTCTTGCCTGATTGCCCTGGCCAGAACTTCCAGTACTGTGTTGAATAGGAGTGGTAAAAGTACATTCTTGTTTTGTGCCGGTTTTCAAAGGGAATGCTTCCAGCATTTGCCCATTCAGTGTGATTTTGGCTGTGTTTGTCATAAATAACTCTTATTATTTTGAGGTATGTTGCAGCAGTACCTAGTTTATTTAGAGTTTCTAACATAAAGGGATATTGAATTTTTTCAAAGGCCTTTTCTGCATCTATTGAGAGAGTCATGTGGTTTTTGTCATTGGTTCTGTTTATGTGATAGATGACATTTATTGATTTGCGTACGTTGAACCAACCTTGCTTCCTAGGGATGAAGCTGACTTGATGGTGATGGATAAGCTTTTTGATATGCTGCTGGATTCAGTTTACCAGTATTTTATTGAGGATTTTTGCATTGATGTTCATCAGGGATATTGGCCTGAAGTTTTTTTGTTGTGTCTCTGCCAGGCTTTGGTATCAGGATGATGCTGGCCTCATAAAATGAGTTAGGGAGGAGTCCTTCCTTTTCAATTATTTGGAATAGTTTCAGAAGGAATGGTACCAGCTCCTCTTTGTACCTCTGGTATAATTTGGCTGTGAGTCCATCTGGTCCTGGACTGTTTTTGGTTGGTAGGCTATTTATTACTGCCTTAATTTCAGAACTTGTTATTTGTCTAGTCAGATATTCGACTTCTTCCTGGTTTAGTCTTCGGAGGGTGTATGTGTCCAGGAATTTATCCATTTCTTCTAGATTTTCTAGTTTATTTGCATAGAGGTGTTTATCATATTCTCTGATGGTAGTTGTATTTCTGTGGGATCAGTGGCGATATCCCCTGTATCATTTTTATTGTTTTATTATCATTTTTTATTGTTTTATCTGTGGGATCAGTGACGATATCACCTGCATCATTTTTTATTGCTATTTGATTCTTTATTCATTCAGTATGCATATAGTTATTAATTACAATAAAAATACCTCATCTGCTAAAGGGATTAGTGCACCTCTCTGTGCAAGTTCCTCATCTATAAAATATGTTTAATAAAACTACCTGTCTTAAGGTTGTTGAGAGGATTAAATGATTTAACACAAAGAAAGCTCTCAAAAAATGTCAGGTATGGTTAGGTATCCCATGACTATATTTTACCACAAATCTTTTGTGATTCATTGTTTATATTTTTGTACCATTAAACAATGTTTCCCTTTAACTTGTACAATTACATTTGTGTCATGAATGAATATTAAAGACTGAATTGTTACCATGGATTTTGAGTGATGTGTTCATAGTTATATTGAATATTAGGCTTAATTTCAGGCTTAAAAACATACTTTTAAATAAGGAGCAAGAGAAAACAATTATTTCATTTTTAAAATGACATTAGAATGTTAGTGATTGCGTGAACAGAACATTCTCTGTTCCTCACCCTTTTTTGAGTCTTGCATAAGTATAATCTGACGCTGAGTTAAGAGTTAATTGATACCGTATCTTGCATGGTCAACCTGCAGTTAAAGTTATTAAGCAAGAAAATGAGATGTAAACTAACTAAAATCTCCACGTGGCCTGGAATGACCAATGGTTTGTTATATAGCACAAAATTATGAATAAATGTTATGTAAATACTAAATTAGATTTTTAAAAGAATGATTGAATATCTGATTCTTTTAAATCAGAGAAAATCAGGGGAAAGGTGTCCTATTGAAATTCTTTTTCTTTAAAAATTATAACCACTGAAAATTGGATAGGCCACCTCACAATAAAGAGTCCTCCCCATCAAAGAAGTGTTCGTGTTGAGGTAACCCATCATTTAGGAGTATGACCATTTCTACATCTGCCAGGAAGTTGAACTATACAACTTCTGATTTTTTCAATTCTAACATTTCACAAAATTAAAGAAATTGAGAATCTATTCTAGATATTGTTCTTGTTTTTACATTGATGCCCTCTTTATTTTCTGTTTGACATGAGTTATCAAAGCATAAAGTTTTGAATCATAGGCGGTTTTCTTCTGACATGATTCAGGAAATAATTTGAGCTATTTATATGTCTACAAAGTACTTTTATCCACCAGAGTATTTGACAATAGGTTGTTATAATTTATCCTTCCAAAAGGTAGAATAAGTATCAAAAACCAGATGGAATTGGATGATTTTGTGAAATAACCACACAATATAAATTGTATTTGAAAAACAAATTTGGCATTGGTCACCTAGATACCAAGAAAGACAAGAAACTTTTTATCTGAGGGACATGAGCTCTTTTAAATTACCAGGCCCAGTGGGGGCATTAAAATGTGAAAGTAGTCATCTCTCACTCCCCTCCTTGAGCTAAGTAATCTGTCTGCTGTATGGACTTTAGACTGTCACCACCAAGTAACCATTAAACTAACCTAACAATGCCATATGCTAGGCACCATAACTCATACCCTATAGTTCAACAATCTATAGCCAATTACTAATCAGTTATTTCTGTACACCAATGAGAATTCTTGACAAACAACTTTTGTAATTGCCCCCTCTCCTAATTTGTCCTTTTTTCTTTAAAAACAGGAGCCTCTCCTTCATTCTCTGGAGCACTTCTCAGCATTTCCCAGCCTACAGTCTTCAGCCTTGACCCAAATAAACTCACTATATTAATTTTGCTCATTTTATGTCTTTAGGTCAATGATACTTAACATTACTTCTTTTGCCAACCTTTATCTTACCCCTTCTGCCAAAGTAAAAATTTTGGTTTACTAATATAATGGAAAAAAAAATCAAAATCTGAAACAGAGGGAGAATAGAATGGATATATTATCTCTCAAATGTCTCATTACACTTCCTCTCTTTATTTGATTTCAGTTTTTTAGGTCCATTTCTGCCAGTGTTGTCCTAGGAGCCGGGGCGGGGGGGCAATGTTTCTTCTTTGCTGTTTTAAGCTTTTAATGTGTTTGTTTAATGTTTATTATAGTTTTATATACAGATGGGCTTCATATGACCCATAAATCTTGTTCCTGGTGCTGAGAATACACTGGTTAATCCAATAGATATGGTCACTGCCCTGCTTGAACTTAGTGTGATGGAGAAGACAAATAAATTCACTGTTATGTAATTGTAACTCATGCGAAGAAAAGAAACATTACAGTGATAGGGAACATGATGAGGGTGTGGCATGAGGACACTGCTTTAGTCAGAAAAGATCCTTTCAAAAATCATAAAATTTAAGCAGAGACTTTAAAGATAAGAAAAGTAATGTTCCAGGTAGAGGAACCAACATGGGTCAAGTCCCTGAGGTGCAAAAGAGCCTCATTCTAACTTTCTTTTTGTGCCAGTTTGAACCATAAACAACTAATTTAACTTGCTTCTGAAATTGTTATGATTTGATGCAGCTCATTTCCATTGTCAGCACCCAAAAGTAGTTACCTCTTCACTTTGTACATTCAACCTTGCAAGACCCCCTGAGCCCTCAAAGTATCAAATTTAGTGTCAATTTAAATATAAGGCTGCTAATACTTCCTGTATAGGAAACTTTCAGTACACATTAGTTCCCTTTCTTCTCATAGCATTGTTGGTGATGTGTTTGCTGGGCTACTCCTTCCCGTCTAACCCCCAGGGGTATGGAGGATTTGCTGTGGGAATAGGGAAGCAACAAACAAGAGAAATACCATTGTCTCCTGACCTACCCCTATTCTTTCTGTATTAAGGCTCCCAAGGGTCTCTGCCTCCTCTTGAGTCTCTCCCAACTTAACTTCTTGAGCTCAGGTCAGTTTAGGGATGTTATCAGGACATTCAGCAATCTACAAAAAGACCCAAGTCCTCGTTTCCATTACACCCTGCCCACCATGTGTTCCAGTTGTTTTCATTTCTTTTCTGCATGACTGCATCAAGAAGCTGTCCTGGTTGATGCTAAATGAGAGGTGAGGCGGGGACAAAGAGAATTACTCTGGCTTCCTCTTCATTCGTATTTCCCAGGTAGTGGTTCTCCCAAAGGCCTTGGTGGCCAGAATGAGGTGTGGCCTTGGTCTGCTGCTGAACTGGTAGAGGACTGACATTTTACCTCTGATTGGCAGCTCTAGAGAAAAACAGAACACCTGATTCCAGTAGTAGTTAAGACTTGGTGTGTCTCCTGATCCCACTTGAAGTTACTGTCTTACAAAGTAACTTTTTTCCTGGCAATACTAGGGATAGTGGGGGTGGAAGGAGGAGAACACTAGGACCTTTGGAACCTCTCCCTGTGCCTGTTTTTTCTCTTATCAGTAAAATGAGTGTTGGTGTATTCGTAGGGTCCCTTTTAGTTCAAACATATCACATTTCTAAATTTTAAACCATCTAGTAGTATTATCTCTGTCTGATGTGCATGATGTGTATATTGGAAATTATCCCAGTATGTGAGCCTGAAACGTATGTGGAACCTTACAGTCCTACTGGCTGAGCTGGATATATTCATTTATGAGCGCTGGTTGGGATTGTAATTCAAAAACTTTGTACCAACATTATATCTTCCTGCAAGATTTGTGAATGTTATTGAAAGTAGGACTGTATACCCTGAGGGTGAAGCCAGCTAACTAAACCTGAGTTAACATGCATCACCAAAGAGTGATGATCACAGATGTTGTGGTAAATGACTTGAAAGATCCTTTGCTTCACTTTGTCAAAAGGATCAAATTGTATTGAAATAGCACCCCGCAATATAATTCTGAATTCTGTCACTCTAAATTGGTCCTTCCTTCTTTTGCAGGAGCTATTGTGACAATCTTGGTTACCATCCATTAAGTGCTGCTGATTTTGGAAAGATCATGAAAAACGTCTTTCCAAACATGAAGGCACGTCGTTTGGGCACAAGAGGCAAATCTAAATATCCTTTACCAGAATGGTTTTAGTAATATCTCTGTGTTCTCACTTGTTATAGAACATCTGTTGTTGTAGTTCAACTGGCAACTTTATTTAGAAATAAACTTCAAATTAAACCAACTCAAAAGCATTTAGTAGAATAATTGCAAATGTAACTTTCACAGGTATTTATCACACTATGGAGAGAAACAGCAAATAATGGTTTATTCATAGATTAGAATTGTGATAGATTTTATCTTACTCTATCAATGTAAAGTGTTCTTAATGGTCTGATCTTCTTTAACAGTAAGAAGTTTTGAGGCCTGCTATATGTTCAGCAATTATATGAACAAAAGTGGAGGAAGATGCTAGCTTATCATCTTTTCTTCCTTTAATTTATAAACATAGGGGATCTCCTTGGCAAAAAAAAAAAAAAAAAAAACTTATGGAACTTTAACAGAAACACTAATCTTTCAGTACAAATATTTTTCAGCCATCCATTTAAAGCCTGTGTTAAAATTAAAGCCAGAGTATAGAAAAGGTCCTTCTTGTGATGGAGAAATACTTAGGAGCCAACAGAAGTAAGGACATTAAAATTAAGAATTCATTATAGTTATTTCTCCTTTTAGAAGAAGATTGTAAAATAGAGGATCTCTGTATCATATTAGGATTACATCCATTTTCTCCCTCCTTAGCTCTTGTCCTTTTTTCAGAGCATAAAATGGAGGGGAGGAGATGAGAGAGGAAGGGGAAGGGAAGAAACTTACTTTTCTAAAATGGTTCCAGGTATTCTCTAACCACTTGTTGCGTGATATATTCTTGCTTCCCAAATGCAAACAAAAATGTTTTGATGTGTCCTTGGCATGTTACAGGTGATAATCCTGTATGTTTCAGTGGAAAAAGAGAAACGAAAAGGTTAAAGCCCTTGTGACACTATTAAGAGTTGTTTTTGTCCCAGTGCCCTGGGCTAAAGTTTCCCTTCCCTGTGCCAGGTTTCCATCTGGCTATTCCTTTCCTTCTGACCTGTTTGTTACTGGTGGCTGGCACAGCATATTAGGAACATTTATTCATAAAATTTATAACAGATGAGAATCCTTTCATTTAAGAGAGTAGTATTTAACATTCTGAAAGGGTATTTCAGTTTCACAAGAGTAAAAATGTCCCAAGTTTTTAATATTAAGGTTTTTCTTACTGAAGATTTCAGAAAGTAGATGTTATATATCATGTTGATTTTATTCTCATTTTATATATGGTTACTTCTAAAGTGTTACCAGTATAAGCAATTCATTTAATTTTGAATATTTGGACCTTAACTGTATATTACATATTGCTACAGTGGACTAAGAAAAAAAGCTTTTGTTCATATGCCAACACTGCCCAACCTTGACTTTCACAAAACTGGAGATGGGGTAAGAATTCAGCCTTTTCTTTTTAATAAGTAAACCTTTATAACAACATTAAAATGCATCCTGCAAAGTGTCATTTGGTTAAGGCTAGCAACTGTGCCTTTTACAAATAATAATAAAAAACAAAAATCACAGTGACTGAAAAATGTTAGTGTATATGACCTATGTCAGCATGAAATTTGGGGGAACAAAGTTTCAAAGTTACTGATTTCTCGATATTTCCAAAATATATATTGACTATATGTGTGTATAGTCAAGAGGAAAAAGTCAGTCATCATGTAATGTTTTATAGGAATTTTAGAAAAAATATGTGGCTATTGGCATAGTTTTGTTGACATTAGAAAGATTCAAAATATCAGTCTTGTATGTTTAAAAACCATTTAAAATGTTATATTCGCAAGGCTGCTGACTGCTGTGCACTAGTGGGTATGAGTCCCTTATTTGCAGAGCTCTTGTATGTCTGCCAGTGGGTCAATTCATACTACTTTAACGCACAGACTTAGATTGTATCTTCTAATTAAGAATACGTGTCTTTAACGTGCTTCAATTTAATTTCTCTGGTCTTTTACAAGTTAACGTTTCCTTTTTTCTTTGCCTAGTTGGAAGGAGCTGAACCTTCTGGGCAGCTTCAAAATATTGATGAAGAAGTTATCTCTTCTGCTTGCCGTCTTGTGTGTGAGTGGGCCCAGAAAGTGTTAAGCCAACCATTTGACACTGTCTTGGAATTAGCCCGCTTCCTTGTAAAAAGTCACTATATAGGCACCAAGTCAATGGCAGCTCTAACTGTAATGGCAGCAGCACCACCAGGTACGACATTACTGTGAACAAGCTAAAAACTGACAGGTTTTATTGTATTTAGAATTGGTAGCAAAAGAAGAGTTAGATCAAAGAACTTCATCCTTTTAGTACTTGTATGGGTTCACTCTTACTCCACTTAACACTAAATTCAGATGGGTTTGTTGAGCCAAGAAAATAATAATCCTTTCATTATAAAGCTTAATGCTATGTTTCTATAGATTGCTTTGCTGGCATATAAAACTAGATTCCCCAGCTGATATGTTATTAATTTTTCCATTGCTATTTTTACATTTATAGAATGTGTTTATATGTACTTTTATATGTACATATATGTGTATCTAAATAAATATTAGAAGTAAAATAATACGATTAAATTTTTAAATTACTTGTTAGATTCCTATTCCAAAAACTAATGCTCATAAATAAAATCATCTTTCCACACTGTGACAGGTAACTTAGTCTCAAAAAAAAAACACTGTACGAAGGCTTACTATAAAATAACAAGTGATGTTTTTTACTGTGCATTCATATGACTTTATTCAAAGATGAATTTTTGGAATCGACAGTTTTGGGAATTGACAGTCTTGTTAGAATGACTCCCTCCTAAATTAATAGTTGTGTAAAATATCAGTTCTGATGAATTTTTTTAAAATATCTTATTTCAGTTATACCTTATAAACCTAGAGTGGATAAATTATCCTAGAAAATTATGATGTCTATTAAAAATGCAGTGATATAGTGATCTGAGACTTATTTTTCCAATGACTATCCTTCTAAGTGTTAATTCTAAATATTTTTAAATCTACAATAGACTTATCCTGGCCAGAATTGTAGTCTCTTAATTAACTTCACTTGTTTGTTTAGTATCTTTTACACATTAATAATGAGTCTGTTTTCTTCTAATTTTACATTTAGTATGTGGGATGTATATGTGTGTAACCTCTCATTTTGTGGTCAGTTGAAGACCCATTTCAGAAAAATAATGTCATATAGTTTTTCCTGTCTACATCTAAACTGTATGACCTAAATCTGTTTATTCATTATACTGACCAGCAGGAGAATGCTTGACCAGCCTTATTGAGCTAAATAGCTCACATATGTTACCTCATTTAATTCCCCCAGCAGTTCTGTGAGATAGGTGATATTTATTCCCAATTTATAGACTTGGGGAGGTCAATTAACTTGTTCATGGGCATGTAAGTAATGGAGCCAGGATTTGAATCCTGATTTGTCTGTCTACAAAGCCCAGCTTCACTCAATTATGTCATAATGTCATATGGTAGAATAAGCTTTAAAAGGAGCGAACCCTTCAGTTTGCTCTGCTCTCTTTCTCCTATCCCTGCCGACATCTAGAAGAGAACTTCAACAGATGGAGGATTTAGGAGGTATCATAGAGAAAAGAAACATCTCTTTCCTATTTCTCTCATTTGCAAAGTCTAACTGAGGGAAATATTGAATGAATTGAATGAATGAATTTTTAAGGCATAAGTGTTAAATAAAGGTGTGAGTTTTTTTTTTTTTTTTTTTTTTTTTTTTTTTTTTTTGAGACGGAGTCTCGCGCTGTGTCACCCAGGCTGGAGTGCAGTGGCGCGATCTCGGCTCACTGCAAGCTCCGCCTCCCAGGTTCAGGCCATTCTCCTGCCTCAGCCTCCGAGTAGCTGGGACTACAGGCGCCCGCCACCACGCCCGGCTAGTTTTTTGTATTTTTAGTAGAGACGGGGTTTCACCATGTTAGCCAGGATGGTCTCGATCTCCTGACCTCGTGATCCGCCCACCTCGGCCTCCCAAAGTGCTGGGATTACAGGCTTGAGCCACCGCGCCCGGCCAAAGGTGTGAGTTTTTTAAACAAAAGTACTAAAAATTACATATATAAAAAAGAGACTCCATTTTTGAAAGCAATCAGCCTGAGAGGGTAAACACTTTACCAACTGTATCATTACTCAGAACATTTTTAGAATGTCTCTCAAAATTTTGATCTCAGCCCCTTACTATATTTTTCAAAAAAGACCTTTGATAGTAGACTAATCTTCAGCCTTTGAAGGTGAATTTGGTTTTTTATAAATATAGTCTCCATATTAAGAACAGGTTGTGTTACAAATGTCCTTTTGTAAGTCAGCTGCTTGGAACTCATTCCTATCTAAAAACCCTGGCAGGAAGGTAAGACAGCCAATTTGTGAGCCATTGGCAGAGGCTCTCCGGGGTGCAGGTGCTGAGAAGCCAGAGCTGAGGCTTGGGGTCGGGAAGGGGCAAAACAATTCGAGCTGGATTTGAGAGGAAAAATCGTGATTTTTTTTTTTTTTTTTTTTTTTTTTTTTTGAGACGGAGTCTCGCGCTGTCGCCCAGGCTGGAGTGCAGTGGCGCGATCTCGGCTCACTGCAAGCTCCGCCTCCCGGGCTTACGCCATTCTCCTGCCTCAGCCTCCCGAGTAGCTGGGACCACAGGCGCCCGCCACCTCGCCCGGCTAGTTTTTTGTATTTTTTAGTAGAGACGGGGTTTCACCGTGTTCGCCAGGATGGTCTCGATCTCTTGACCTCGTGATCCGCCCGTCTCGGCCTCCCAAAGTGCTGGGATTACAGGCTTGAGCCACCGCGCCCGGCCAAAATCGTGATTTTTAAAAGGGGCTGGGGGTTCAACAGATCCTCATCATAAAGTGTGGGGAGAGAGTTATAGCTTCCTCATTCTCTATTTCCTGCTCCCCACACCAAGTAGTTGTTGTTAACTAGAATGATGAAAAGCAGAAATTGAGATGGGGAAAAGAAAAGACTTAAAGGCTAAGGTGTACCAGCAGGATAGTTGTTCCTCCCTTTCTTCTCTTCATTGTTTTTATTGCCCACAACTTACTTTCTAATGATCTCAATGCCATGCCCTAAATCTGAAATGAGCTTTTTAAACATTTTATTATATAATCCATTTTTCCTAAAATTTGTATTTTGCGTATTTTGTCAGTTTTTTTCAGTCTTTATCTTACTGTTTTAAAGGTTTTCGCAGTGACACTTTTTTGGAATATCTTAACGTTAGTCTTAATAAGAAATTCTGCTTCTTAATTTCTTCTAGGTCATACAGGAATAATTGTATAGTAGCAATATAATAATAATGCCTATTTCCATGAATTTCTGGTAGAATTAAAAACTGTTTTCTCCATATAAATTTTTTCCATTATGGGGAGTGGCTTCAGCAAATATGTATGGAATTATTGAATGCCCCTCATGGGCTAAATATTAAAATCATGAAAATACATGTATTTATTTCTGATTAGAAATGGGGGAGGGAAATTTACTGACCTTTGAGAAAATGTAAAAATGCTGTGTTGGCATTTATCTTAGCTTCTGCACATTTATAATATAGCTACTGTGTTTAAAATCCTGTTGATTTAACTTAAACTATCACCTGAGCTGAACCATATTATAAGATGACAAAGCTATATTGACAATTGTTTATAAATTCGAAGTCTAATGCTTTATACAGAAATTGTGAGTTAAAATTTTGGTTGCTTTGTCCAGTAGATGGCTACATTTTCAAAGAAATTCAAAGGAACCTGCCTTCTATAAAGGAGAGTATTTATTTTAGCTTTCCTTTCTGTTTATTTTCAGGAATTAAAGGAATTACCCAGCCTTCTGCTTTTATACCAACAGCTGAAAGTAATTCCTTTCAGCCTCAGGTGAAGACTTTGCCATCTCCAATTGATGCTAAACAGCAGTTGCAACGGAAAATCCAGAAGAAGCAGCAAGAACAGAAACTACAATCCCCTTTGCCAGGAGAATCCGCAGCAAAAAAATCAGAAAGTGCTACAAGCAATGGAGTAACGAATCTTCCTAATGGAAATCCTTCAATCCTTTCTCCTCAACCTATTGGTATCGTTGTGGCAGCTGTCCCTAGTCCCATTCCGGTAATATAATTAAATAGTATTTGGCCTTATTGGGATGGTGGGAAATCAACTGTTTATTTAAAAGTGGCAGATGAAAAGAAGGCAAGTACAAGTGTAGCCACAAACTGGTTTTGTGACTACAGGAAGATTCCCCTTCAGTCTTTCAGTCAGGATTTATATTGTTGATTACAAAGTAAGCTATGAAACATTATGGAAAATATAAAGATCCAAGACATACAAAGTATGCACATAACCACTCAGAGCTTTATGTAAGAGTTCTCATTTTTAGAGTTGTTTCATCCCTGGCTGAGCCAAGATAATTTTTTTTTTTTTTTTTTTTTTTTTTTGTGAGACAGAGTCTCTCTGTCTCCTAGACTGGAGTGCAGTGCCACAATCTCAGCTCACTCCAGCCTCCACCTCCTGGGTTCAAGCAGTTCTTCTGCCTCAGCCTCCCGAGTAACTGGGATTACAGGCACTCACCACCACACCCAGCTAATTTTTGTATTTTTTGTATTTTGTATTTTTTAGTTGGCCGGGCTGGTCTTGAACTCGTGATCTCAAGTGATCCACCCGCCTTGGCTTCCCAAAGTACTGGAATTATAAGTGTGAGCCAACCCACCCAGCCAAGCCAAGATAATTTAATTGCAAACTTTATTTAAAAGTTAAACGCTTTTCTTTTTTACATTCAGGTGGAGCAAAGTTCTATTGTGTAATGATAATACTTAAATGTAGGCCTATCCATGGCTTATCGGATACAGGACTAGAACCTTGGCCAAATTCTTTAGCTAGTTTATTAACCTCTAGTTGTAGATAAGGAAACAATCTCCTGTTTTTCTATCTCACACAACTGAGGTTATGATGAAGGGACTTTTAAAATGAGAGTAAGTTGGTACTTTATGTTATTATTGATAATAATATTTAGGAAATATTTTATCGTTTTTCTTGTTCGTATTATCATCATGTTATTAAAATATGAAATACATGGTAACCACACTGTTCACTATAGGGCAAACTGGGGTAGATATTAGTTGTATCTTATTTGCAGTGGTTTAGTTACAGACGTTTAAGGTAGACACATTTATAAGACAATTTCCCCTATGAGTGAGCCATCTTAGCATAGATTCTGGTAGGTAACCTTTACAGTTATATGTTTTTCAAGATTTTATGTCTTCTTCCTGTAACCCCCTTAAATCATTGTTTTAGCAAATATTCTTCACAAGTGTGAAGCTTTTAGTCTTGTTAACTGAAAAGTGACTTAATGATGTTCTTACATATTTTTTAATTATAATGCGTTATGGTTGCATTTGTTATATTTATGTGTCTGATTGTGTAGAACCTGGTCTAGAACTCTCTTCTAACATAGGAACTTTTTTCTTTTTAACATTAACATTTAATGAATGCCTTAAAAGTATATACAGATACATGAATTACTATTTACAGCCTAGACCTGTTAAATCTGATTTTTTGCTGTCTTTTAACAGGTCCAGCGGACTAGGCAATTGGTAACTTCACCGAGTCCAATGAGTTCTTCTGACGGCAAAGTTCTTCCCCTCAATGTACAGGTGGTCACTCAGCACATGCAGTCTGTGAAACAGGCACCAAAGACTCCCCAGAACGTTCCAGCCAGTCCTGGTGGGGATCGTTCTGCCCGGCACCGTTACCCTCAGATCTTACCCAAACCAGCCAACACCAGTGCACTCACCATTCGCTCTCCAACTACTGTCCTCTTTACTAGTAGTCCCATCAAAACTGCCGTTGTACCCGCTTCACACATGAGTTCTCTAAATGTGGTGAAAATGACAACAATATCCCTCACACCCAGCAACAGTAACACCCCTCTTAAACATTCTGCCTCAGTCAGCAGTGCTACAGGAACGGCAGAAGAATCAAGGAGTGTTCCACAGATCAAGAATGGTTCTGTCGTGTCACTTCAGTCTCCTGGGTCCAGAACCAGCAGTGCGGGGGGAACATCTGCTGTGGAAGTCAAAGTGGAACCCGAAACATCATCAGATGAGCATCCTGTACAGTGCCAAGAGAACTCTGATGAGGCTAAAGCTCCCCAAACACCTAGTGCCCTTTTGGGGCAGAAAAGTAATACAGACGGAGTACTGCAGAAACCTTCAAATGAAGGTGTCATTGAAATAAAAGCAACTAAGGTCTGTGACCAGAGGACCAAATGTAAAAGTCGCTGTAATGAAATTCTGCCAGGCACATCAACAGGCAATAATCAGAGCACTATCACTCTATCAGTTGCTTCTCAGAACTTAACTTTCACCAGCACCAGTTCACCATCTAATGGTGACTCAATCAATAAAGACCCTAAATTATGCACTAAAAGTCCAAGAAAACGACTGTCTTCTACATTGCAAGAGACCCAGGTGCCTCCTGTAAAGAAACCAATTGTGGAACAGCTTTCAGCAGCTACCATAGAAGGGCAGAAACAAGGCAGTGTTAAGAAGGACCAAAAGGTTCCACATTCAGGGAAAACAGAAGGTTCAACAGCAGGTGCTCAGATTCCTAGCAAGGTATCAGTAAATGTCAGTTCACACACAGGAGCAAATCAACCCTTGAATTCTTCTACCCTTGTTATCAGTGATTCAGCTTTGGAACAGCAAACAACCCCGTCATCATCTCCAGATATAAAAGTAAAACTTGAAGGAAGTGTCTTTCTCTTGGACAGTGATTCAAAGTCAGTTGGCAGCTTTAATCCAAATGGATGGCAACAAATCACTAAGGATTCTGAGTTGATATCTGCCAGCTGTGAACAACAGCAAGCTATCAGTGTTATGACAATTCCTGAGCACTCTGATATCAATGACTTGGAGAAGTCTGTGTGGGAATTAGAAGGAATGCCACAGGACACATATAGCCAGCAGCTGCATAGCCAGATACAGGAATCTTCTTTAAATCAAATACAAGCACATTCTTCAGATCAGTTACCTCTGCAATCTGAACTGAAGGAGTTTGAACCTTCTGTTTCCCAGACAAATGAAAGCTACTTTCCTTTTGATGATGAACTTACACAAGATAGTATTGTGGAAGAGCTGGTGCTTATGGAGCAGCAAATGTCAATGAACAATTCTCATTCTTACGGCAACTGTTTGGGAATGACCCTTCAGAGTCAGTCAGTAACTCCAGGAGCTCCAATGTCATCTCACACCTCCAGCACCCACTTCTATCATCCAATCCACAGCAATGGCACTCCAATCCACACACCCACACCTACACCCACACCCACTCCTACTCCAACCCCAACCCCAACCCCAACATCTGAAATGATTGCTGGATCTCAGAGTCTATCACGGGAGAGCCCTTGCTCCAGGCTAGCCCAGACTACACCTGTGGATAGTGCTTTAGGAAGTAGCCGACATACACCCATTGGTACTCCACATTCTAACTGCAGCAGTAGTGTCCCCCCCAGCCCTGTTGAATGCAGGAATCCATTTGCATTTACTCCAATAAGCTCCAGTATGGCATATCATGATGCCAGCATTGTCTCAAGTAGTCCTGTGAAACCGATGCAAAGACCCATGGCCACACACCCTGACAAAACCAAGCTTGAATGGATGAATAATGGGTATAGTGGGGTTGGTAATTCATCAGTTTCTGGCCATGGTATTCTCCCAAGCTATCAGGAACTAGTGGAAGACCGTTTCAGGAAACCTCATGCTTTTGCTGTGCCTGGACAGTCTTATCAGTCTCAATCCAGACATCATGACACTCATTTTGGTCGTTTGACTCCTGTCTCTCCTGTGCAGCATCAAGGTGCCACTGTAAATAACACCAACAAACAGGAGGGTTTTGCAGTCCCTGCCCCTCTTGATAATAAGGGAACTAATTCGTCTGCCAGCAACAACTTCAGATGCCGGAGTGTGAGCCCTGCTGTTCATCGCCAACGTAATCTTAGTGGAAGCACCCTCTATCCAGTATCTAATATCCCACGATCTAATGTGACCCCCTTTGGAAGTCCAGTTACCCCAGAAGTTGTTTTCACAAATGTTCACACAGATGCATGTGCCAACAACATAGCTCAAAGAAGCCAGTCAGTTCCATTGACAGTCATGATGCAGACAGCCTTCCCAAACGCTCTTCAGAAGCAAGCAAACAGTAAAAAAATAACCAATGTTTTGTTGAGTAAACTTGATTCTGACAATGATGATGCAGTGAGAGGTTTGGGAATGAACAACCTGCCCTCTAATTATACAGCCCGGATGAATCTCACTCAGATTTTGGAACCTTCCACTGTTTTTCCTAGTGCCAACCCACAAAATATGATTGATTCCAGCACTTCTGTTTATGAATTCCAAACACCATCTTACCTCACCAAAAGTAATAGCACCGATCAGATCAGTTTTTCTCCTGGAGATAATCAAGCACAATCAGAAATTGGAGAGCAGCAGTTAGATTTCAATAGCACTGTTAAAGACCTGTTGAGTGGAGACAGCTTGCAAACCAACCAGCAGCTGGTAGGTCAGGTAGCATCTGATCTCACTAATACTGCATCTGATTTCTCTAGTGATATCAGGTTGTCTTCTGAGCTCTCAGGCAGCATCAATGATTTGAACACTTTAGACCCAAATCTACTGTTTGATCCAGGTCGTCAGCAGGGACAAGATGATGAAGCTACACTGGAAGAATTAAAGAATGACCCATTATTTCAACAAATTTGCAGTGAATCCATGAATTCTATGACTTCATCAGGTTTTGAATGGATAGAAAGCAAGGACCATCCTACTGTTGAAATGTTGGGTTAAATTGTGTTTTATAATATGTAGCACACTGTATCTAAAGACATATGTATTGTATTTGTCTTAATGGAAGTGCCTCCCGCAGCAGAAATACTATTAATTGTGACATTTTAAAAGCGTTTGCTGCAGAAGTGGTTTCTTCAGTAGGAAATGGTTAGACTTGCCTCAGTTCTTAACAAGTGTCTAAAGACAGTAGGCTGTAGAAGAACAAGTATTAGGTTTTAAATTTTATAATATGCCCCATTTATTCACATTGATTGACTATCCAGCTGTTACAAGAGCAGTCAATCTTTATTTTGTATAAGTTTCATTTCATCAGATGATCTGCACAGAACTCAGAATAAACCATCAATTTTAGGTATAGGCTATTTTGTTGTTGGCATTATCTTTTAGATATAAAATCATAGCTAAGGTGAACTGTAGACAAGAAAGTCTTCCTTGAAACAGGGACAATATTCAGGTTATTATAAAATATTTAGGCTTGAAGCATAGAGCTACTGTAGGATGAAAAATCTCTGTAGGACTTTCTGGGGCTTCAGTACCATTTACACCCACGATGAAGGGCTTAAAATAATGGAAAATTAAATATTACTTTAAGGAAAGCAAAGCTGCACTAAAATTTTTAAGAGAAAAAAACAAGTAGCCATTTATATTTGTGACCTTGCATTATTTTTAAATGTTGATTTTAATATGGAGCTAGCACACATAGATGCGCAGGCACGCACACACAAAACAAGTAAATGTAACTCCAGGCATTTGTAATTTAATATAATAAATACAAGCATGTTAGAAAAATGCTTTATGTTTTATTATTTGTTAGGGGAATGAGAAGGAAAACAAAAGCATTCTCTTAGTTTCATCACAATGGCTGCATGTACATACTGAGATTCTAATTGAGATTTACCTTGAAATTTTTCGTTAAAATATTCCACCATAATGTTTTTTTCCTCTTCAACTGAGTGACTCCCTCACTCCTGAATATAGTAATGTAGTTTGATCATAGGATCCCTTTGAAAAACAGGAAGGAGGATAACATAAAAAAACAACAAAAAACATTTCACCACCTAAGGTCTGAAGCCACAAATCTTTATATCTCTGATGAAACAAAGGGGATACCAACAGTACTTGAAGAAGAGGAGCATTTTATTACTTGCTTAATTTATTTATTGTGATAACCACAATTGCAAAATAAGAACTCAGGATTTGTTTTAAAATGTTTCTCTCTATGGCTCCCATTTTGTTTTGTGAATAATTATTTATGAGTTGCATGTTGACACAAACCTACTCACTGGTTGAAAGCTCCATTTAAGTGAGTTTCAAGATCACTTTCAAAGAGATTGTTAAATTGCCATTGTTTTTAAAGCTAACGTAAAACCATTTGCTATGCTACCTTGAACCTAGCTAAGCTTTCCTTTACCTTAGTAAGCCAATCAGAAGACTACAATCAATGAATATTTAGCAAATGTGCTGAAGGGTTTAATAAGGTTTTGTTGTTCAATAAATTTGCAAGGTAGGGTATTAACATATTTTGATAAAAAATGGTGCTAGAGTTGGCGCAGAGGTTTATATATTGATATGTCTTAGTTACTGGCATTTGTGTGTGTTTGTTTGCTGTTATCTTGATTTCATGATTTGTTAGGTATTTTTTTCTTGATGCTAGTTATTTCTTCACTGTACATTGAGACACAGCACTACTGCACACCAAAGTATGCAATACCCAAAGGAAACTGTGTGATTTCTTCTAACAAATGATGGGAGCCTTTCTTTATGAGATACTCTGAAAAGGAGATTTTGAGGCCATTCTAATCCCTTGTTTACATTATTAGCTTCCTACTAATATAAAAATAATGGAAATCTTTTTTGATAAAAATATTAAGACTGGAGGATTTTTAACCCCTTGTACAGTATTGCAGCAAACTCTTTAAATTTGGTTGAATTCGTCCAGCAAACTTTCTGGGGTTCATATATTGCACTAAATTTGTTGAACCTGTGGTAGGCACATCTCTTAGGATAAATGCAACCAATACAGTCCACAGATTAAACTTTTTAAATGTGTTTCGTTATGAAAAGACAAAATGTCATCAAAGTGACAGATAAAATTGTCTTATGTAGCAATGTGCATTGATCTCAATGAGATATTTCTATTATTCTCTTACATGAGAATATTACAGCAGGAAGAATTAAGTTTAGTTTGCTTCACCATGTTAATACATGATCACAAAATGTGCATGAGTGTTACTGACTTATCTTGTACAGTACTAGGATTCCTGTAACCACTCTTTTTTTTTTCTTCGCTGTATTGAAACTGGTTCAGTGTTAACCAGGCAAACATAGTTATTCACAGGTTATTTACTTTATGTTTACTAATTCTGCTTAGTTATTGTTGAATATGTTCTGTTCCAGATTATTTTTATTGTTTTGATGTTTAAAACATTTTGCATACTGTTTATCATAAGACTTCATGAAGTAAATAATTTTGCATATAATTGCAATAAGCACTGACTTTTGAACTGAAAAGAAGGAAAGTGTTTTTTGTGCAGTGCATCTGAGGTTCATATAATAGTCTTGTACTATAATGTGCTTTACTACACGATAAATGACAAAAACAAGCCCTGTTTCATGTTTCATTTAGTGCAAAAAGTCAGATTTCCCCAGTGTTTTGTTGTCTGTTGTACCTGCTGAAACTACAGTAGTTGAATATTGCGGTAGCATTTCAGTTCTCTTTTTTTATTAAAAGTGCTCAAAAATTGTTTTTTAAATGTTTTCAAAAACAATTAAAAACATTTTATATTAAACTGACTGGATCTGAAGGTGTTTTATGGGACATATTTTATATAGGCAACACATTTTTTAAACAGACCCAGTGTTATTCTTCCTTTGATGTCATGAACTTGAGGGAGTGAATAAAAATCAGCAGAAGGCAGAACAGAGCTGCTGATCTGCTGTGTGCTATTAATCCAGAAGAATGCACAGATCTTATTTCACTCATCAGAACTCTGCTGTTCACTTAGGATTATTACCAATGAATGGTGCATGGCACAGAACTTTATGTTGTCCAAAAAGCCATCTTTTTCTCTTTCACATAGTGTTTATTTTTAAATGTTAGCCTATGGAGTACCTAGGTAAGTATATTTCTGGAGCTTTGAATAGAAAATGAGAAAAATTTAAAGCATAGCTGTGTTCAGAAGCAGTATAGACATTTCCAAGTACCAGAAATAACAAACTGATAAGTGTAATGAATTTGTAAGCCAGAACCCGGTCTATAGGTCTGGAAGCAGACTGAAGTAGCCAGAAATGTCAGCTTCTGCAAAGTAATGAAATCAGGGTCTTGAATGGAGTTTCCTCGCTCTTGAAACTGAGAAGCAACAACAACCAGTGCCTGGGACTGTAATTTATATTGTAGACAGATCTTGAGTCAAACAGCCTACTTCTCTGTTTACATAGATCTTTGTAGATCTGTGATAGTTCCACTGTCACCACAGATCTGGAGCCCTCAGTTTGAACAGGTGGTAGAAGCAATTACAAAAGGAAAGGAGCGGAGACTAGGAAGGGAGAGGTAAAGAGCAGGAAGGCTGCCATGCAAGCTGAGCCTGCAAATCAACATTCAAAAGTACTTGAAGAAAATGGAACTAATCCTAAGAAAGGCAATCACTCAAGAAAATGAAAGTAATGAACTACCTAGATACTACTATAAAATAAGTATGTTAGGATCCTCAGTGCTAAATGACATGGAAGGGTAAAATGTCAGAGCAGGCAAACATAAGAACCAGTGCATAGAGCCAACCAGTAAAAAATTCTGGGGGTGAAAATACTGTATAACACCTGAGGTGATTTTGGTTGCAAGTAATTGAAAACCCAACACTGGCTTAAACCATAAGGACACTTACTTTTCACTTAATAATGTTAGAGGAGGTTCAAGGGTTCATTGAATGGTTTATTGTTTACAGGCACTGGATCCTGTTTTTCTGTGTTTCTGTTCCATCATCTTCAGCTTTGCTTTGCTGTGTCTTTTACCTCATGGTCACAAGATGACTGCCACAGCTCAGATGTAACATCCCAAGCAGGATAGTAAGCAGTTCTCATAGCCTTTTATCAGAGAGAAAAAAATCTCAGAATCTTCCATTAAGCACTCCATACACACACTCTATTAGTCTCATTGTATGAGACAAAGGCTCACCCTAAGGCCAATTACTTAGCTTAGATCCTTAATTAATGCGTTATAGGTAAGAGAGGGGCCCATTTCCTGGAGCATGTAGTCATTCATCTTAAATGAGTTCCATCACCTAGGGAAGGTATTAGGGACTTGCCCTTTGGGAGGCAACCAGTAGCAGTCACTGCAAAAAATAGCTAGGTAAGATGTATAAGATCTTGTACCCACCTTTGAGGGGCTTACAATCATAAAGAGTTAAGTACATGTTCTTTGTTAAGTGCCAACAATATGTATAATACACAATGTAGAAGAAAAGAATTTGAAATCTTCTGAACTAAGTATAAGTTTACTGGTGTTAACTGTTAACTGGTATCTTGCCTTCCCACTATGAGCTGAAAAATCAGGTATTATTGAGTATCATAAATGCAAGTTGCCTCAGCTCCTACAGCATGAGAGCAAACTTTTTATTTTGTTAAATCTGAAGTACAGATTTATTTTGACATGCATTGTTATAAATGAATTTTTAAATAATTAAAATTATAAATTTATGGATGGGATCACATCAATATTTCACAATCTGAAATTTTAAAAATATGTAGGCCAGTCCTGTTACTGTAATCTGCTTAGAAGAACGAACGAAAACAAAAAGACTACATTTTTGAAAATTTGATTTTTAAGAAGTACTTAATTCTTGGAGAGGAGAAGATAGTCATAAATAAAATGTATCATGAGAGTGATATTACTGTGGTATATAGAGTATTTATTTGCATTAGACCCAGTGTTAAAGAGTTTGCATATATTCTCATGTCCTCATTGTAACAATTTTTAGCGAATCTTATTTTTCAGGTGAGAAAATTTAATTCAGAGATTAACTGGTGGAAGTAACATAATAACAGGAAGAGCCAGGATTATCTTAATTTCAAATCCTACTTCATACCATTATGCTATAAAGATATGTGTTCACAATGTACCTACTGCAGTTGTGTGATCTGGTTGCTTCTTTGAAATTTTCATTCTGGTTTTAAATTTAGAATTGAGTTTGATTTTTGTGGAGTTCTTTATTTCTTTTTAACCTCCCATCCTTATATGTCAACGATTCTTTTTCATTTTTGTTGCTTTTAGATTTACCTGTAGTTTGTAACTTTCCTCCAAATTACTTGAATCCTTTTCCCTCCCTTCTCTCCATAGAAATACCCTGATGTATTAGAAGAACGAAGATTTAAATACAAAATTTTGTTTTCCACACAGCTTTTCAAGCACATTTCATACAGTTATACTCTAGTCATATTTATGTTTAAATCACTTAAAATTTCATCAAAATAAAAATGGGACCTTTTTTTAAGAGATGATAAAGTGCCTAAAATATGTCAGTCTCTGTACAAGGTGCTAGAGAAGACACCTGCCATTTTGAAATCTTGCAATATAATGAAAAAGACACAGTGAATGTCTTTGCAGGATTCAATGAGGTCACTATAGCAGAGGTGGATATTTATCAGTAGTATGCATTCTCCCCTTCTTCCTTACTGTAAAAGTCCTTGATTTTTAGCTGAGCACACAGCCATCTGACCAAAAGGCTACAGCTGCCAACTTCCCTTGCAGTTAGGTGGAGACATTTACCAAGTACTCAAAGAGATGTAACCAAAAGGTTTGGGTGCTACTTCTTTTGCAGTGTTCTTGTCCTTCCTCTCTGCTGGCTGGAATGCAAATGTGATGGCTGTAACTCAAGCAGCCCTCCTGGACTTCATGTTAAAGACACATGCTGAGTATGATTGAGCAACAAGATACAAGGAGCCCAAGGCCTGATGACTTTGGGAGGGAAGCTGCCCAAGTAGTCCTGACTGCTTACCTGTGGATGTGTTTTACATGAGAGAAATAAATTTCTTTCTGGTTTAACTCACACTTATTTTGAGTCTATTTTGAGTCTCTGTCACTCAACACAAATCCCAATTCTAGCCAACATAGCTGCTAGAAGGTTTTAAGCAGGATTGGGAATGTTAGAGTCACATGGTGATTGCTAAAACTATCATGGATGCCCCACATACCCTAGGAAAGGCAAACTGCATCTCTTTTTCATTGGGATTGGTAAATCAGGAGAGGATCCTAGAAAAATACCCTTTCATAGCTTTGGAGGTTGGGGGAGGCAGAAATAAGAGTAGATGAATTCTAAGCTGCTGATCAAATTGAAAGGCAATACAGCATTCTGGTCAGACCTAGGTTGAAGTCTCAGCTCTGCCAATTATAACCATGACCAATTATAACCATTCAAACTTACTTGAATATTAGTAATGATATCCATCTGGCAACCATTTCTACTGCTGTGCCACATGGTTCTGGCCTGTTCGTTATTTTTGCCGACATTTTGAATGAACACACACTAAGCTTGCTGTGGCAAATGTAGATCGGCTTGCTCAATTTCTGTTCCAGCTTCCTCCTTGTATGAAGGAGCAGGAAAACCAACAACTACATTTTCTAGACTTCCTCACAGCTAAGTTCTGGATATGAATTACATTTCATCTATTAGATTTGTTCTTGAAAGATCTGAAGGAAAAAAAAATTGAAGCAGAAGCCATCTTCCTACTTCTTTTTGGTGACTTTTTCTTGCAAGCAAGCTCATGGAGAGTCTTTTAGCTGCAGTGTTCTAGAGTCTATTGTGATTCTTAGGTTTGAAGATTCATGTTCCAGTGCCAAATCACCAATTCTGTGAATGTCAAGAGGTGGTCAAGTGCTGTAGTGATGGTACCAACAGTATCAGCAACTTCCTAGTGTGGCTTCCTGCTCTCTGCAGTAATTTCAGAGACAAACTCAAGGGTGATTCCCCTGATAATCAGCTCTACCATATTGTCCCAGGAGTCATTTCTGGAGGTAGTCTACTACCTTACAGTTTTTCCACTTACAGTTGTCCCTCAGTATCTGGACAGGGATTGGTTCCAGGATCCCTAGGGATAACAAAATCTGCAGATTCTCCAGTCCCTTACATAAAATGGCAAATGGCATAGCATTTGCATATAGCCTATGCACATCCTCCTGTATACTTTAAGTCATCTATAGATTACTTACAAAACCTAATGCAAGCCAGGCACGGTGGCTCAGGCCGGTAATCCCAGCACTTTAGGAGGCTGAGGCAGGTGGATCACTTGAGGTCAGGAGTTCGAGACCAGCTTGGCCAACATGATGAAACCCTGTGTCTACTAAAAATACAAAAATCAGCCAGGCATGGTGGTGCACTCCTGTAATCCCAGCTACTTGGGAGGCTGAGGCTGGAGAATTGCTTGTACCCAGGAGGCGGAGGTTGCAGTAAGCCAAGATTACCTCACTGCACTCCAGCCTGGGCAACAAAGAGAGATTCCATCTCAAAAAAAAAAAAAAAAAAAAAATGCAGCATAAATACTATGTAAATAGTGGTTTTACTGTATTATTTTTATTGGTACATTTTTCTTGTTGTATTATTTATTGGGTTTTTTCCCCAAATATTTTCAGTCTGTGGTTGGTTCAATCTACAGATGAGGAACCCATGGTATCGGGGGCCAACTGTATTTATAAGCACTTAAACCTCTGTATTAAATCCTTTTCTGTTTAAAATACCTAGAAGAAACATTTTCTACACTCCACCCTGACTCATAACATATGCCTATGGGCTAGGAGTCAAGAATATCTTAGATCCGGACCTGGTTCTATTATTCTTTTACCATCTCTGCACTTTAAGAAATAATGATCCCTGTCCTAGTTACTTCCCAGAATCTTGTGAATCTCCGTGAAATATGACAAGATGTTGTAAACCCTAAGACTAAGAGGTTATAAATACCTGTGTGAAAGAACAGACATTTATCTGAGAGTGGGAAAAATTACTGTCCTTTTTAGCACTTAAATGTTATATTTTACCTGAAGCCTCCCTCTATCCCCACCACATACACATCTGTCAGAAGGTAAAGTATAAATCTATATTCAGGTAAAGCACTGAACTTTGAATTAATGGCAATAAATAAGAAGTATTAGTAAACATTTTAATTTAAGCCAAGCTATTTATATCTGAGCATATTTGTTTAACTGATATCAACATACATTATTTGAAACATGAGACCTCTTATATTTGGACTTCATGTGTTTGAAACACACAGTATAAATTTCCTACCACAAACCCATTCCTAGTTAACATATCTCTTTTCTGAATTCTTCATAGTCTTAGCTCACCTTCATAACAGTTCTGAGATTGCTGCCTTAAGAAGTACTGGTAATTTTTCACAACTGATAAGCCAAGTCCCTGTTCCTTTGGTTTCTATGACTTTGTATTCTCATTCACCTTCTACCTCTCAGATCCTGCATTCTCAGTTTCTTTCAGGGACCAACTTCCTCTACCTGTTATTTAAATATAAAAATTATTTGACATTCTGTCATTTGTTCTTCTCTTATTATTCTTGTTTCTCCCCCTAGTCATTTCAGAAACTCCTACAGCTCTATTGATGACTTCCAAATCTAAATTTTAACACTTGACCTCTCTATTTACTTCCAGTCTCAAAATCTAAATGCCCAAACTGAAATACTTCTCTTTTTCTCCAACCTTCTCCACTTCCTATTTTCTGTTAAAAATGTTATCAATTGCAGTTACCAGTTGAAAGCTCATGTGCCCAGGCATACTGGCTCATGCCTGTAATCCCAGCACTTTGGGAGGCTGAGGTGGGTAGATCACTTGAGGTCAGGAGTTTGAGTCCAGCCTGGCCAATATGGCAAAAACCCATCTCTACTAAAAATACAAAAATTAACCAGGCGTGGTGGTGGGTGCCTGTAATCCCAGCTACTTGGGAGGCTGAGGCAGGAGAATTGCTTGAACACAGGAGGCTGAGGTTGCCGTGAGCCAAAATCACGCCACTGCACTCCAGCCTGGGTAATAGAATGAGACTCCATATTAAAAAAAAAAGAAAAAGAAAAGAAAAAAAAGAAAGCTCACATGCCCTTTCCTTCACCCTTTCCTAAACATCAAATGAGTTTCCAAGTCCCATACTTTTGAGATACATATCTATTTCTTCCTTCCCCTCCTGACCCTGCCTTGGTTGATGGATTAATTTCTCACTTGAAATAGCAAATTACTTATAACTTCTGTAATAATTTCTATACAATGCCATCATAGCAATCCTTAACTCAAAAACCTTTGATATTCAGAAGTCAATAGCCTTCATAGATATAAGCAATAACTAGTTAGAAGATACAATGCAAGAGAAGACCCTTTTTATGCTAATAACAGAAAAGATAAAATATCCAAGCATGAACTTAAGAAATATATATTTAAAACACCTTTAAAACACTTCTACTGGCCGGGTACAATGTCTCACACCTGTAATCCCAGCACTTTGGGAGGCAGAGGCAGGTGGATCACATGAGGTCAGGAGTTCCAGACCAGCCTTGCCAACATGGTGAAACCCAGTCTCTACTAAAATTACAAAAATTAGCTGGGCACAGTGGCAGGTGCCTGTAATCCCAGCTACTCAGGAGGCTTAGCCAGGAGAATCGATTGAACCTGGGAGGCGGAAGCTGCAGTGAGCCAAGATCACATCACACTCTAGCCTGGGCGACAGAGTGAGACTCCATCTCAAAAAAAAAAAAAAAAAAAAAAAAAAAAAAAAAAAAAAAAAAAAAAACCTCTTTTACTGATAGGCCCAAGGTAGACCAGAACCAATGGGACAGGAAAACATACTTAGATAAGAAGAGTCAACATCATAGACATCAATGCACCCCAGTTAACTAACACATTTAACATGATTCCCACAAAAATGCCAATTCTTTTCTAGAGCTTGAAAAATTGGATATACATTTAAAATGAGAACATAGATAAGTATAGCCCAAAAAATCTGAAAAGAAAGGAGTGTCTGAAGAGCTAGCCCAACAAGGCATTACATATAGCGTCACATGGCAAAAATGCCCTATAAGTAAAGTCAGGCAACAAATGGCAAACTAGGAAGAGATATTGCAACTTATATCACATACATATCCCTTTATATGCATATTAGGGGTAATATCCCTAATATGGAGAGAAGTCCTAAAATGGTGGGAGGCAGAAGGCCAAATCTAATAGAAAAATGGACAAAGATATTAACAGACAGCTCACAGAAAAAGAAATGGTCATTGTGTCAGAGGTGTTCAAACCAGAGCAACTCCATCTTGAACAGGGGCTCCCTGGGTAAAATGAAGCTGAGACCTGCTGGGCCACATTCCCAACAGGTTAGACATTCATAGCCAGAGGATGTTTACGGTTAAAAGAAACAGGTTAATAATGTTAAAGGAACACATTAACAAGGTTTACTGAATTGACCCAGGACTTAACAGACCCAGGATATAACAGACCCAGGAAATGTCCTGATGTCCCAATATCTTAAAAACAAAAGCACTTTTAGTTTAAGAATAAGTTTTGCTTTCAACATAGTAATATAGAGTCTTGCAGAAGACAGCAGTTATACAAAGATGAGCAATCTTTGTGACAAACCCTTGTAGAAGAATACATCTCCCCATGATTTTTTGCTTTGTTTTCTTACGTACAAACAAGCATTGCACCTAAGGCAAACATGGTCCTCCTCTTGCTTTTGGGAACGCCCTGCTCTGTCCATGGAGCACTATTCTTTCTTCACGTTCTTAATCAACTTACTTTCACTTTACCCTGTGGACTCACCCCTAATTCTTTCTTGCACGAGCCCTCTCTTGGGGTCTGGATCAGGACTCCTTTCTGGTAACACTTAGACATGAAAAAAAAAAACGCTCAATCTGACTCATAATAAAAGAAATACAAATTAAAACTACACCAAGATACCGCTTCTCACTTAGGTTGGAGAAAATCTAAGTTTGACACCATCCTTTGTGGGAAACACTGTGAGACACAGGCATTCTATATTGTTTTCTTGCACATTTCCTGAGGAATTTTCTAGACAATAAACTTTGGACATCCAAATGACTAGAGAGAAGTCAACCTAAGGACTGGCACTGAGCATTAAATACCTATTGTAAAACTAAGACTACATGAGGGTTAAAGAGGAGAGAGTACATACTATGTACTGGACACATCATCTGAAAATGTAGAAACAACTAAAGAAAGTGGAAAGTGCGTATGCAAATAATTTTTTAACTTTTTCGAAAAGGTGTTGATAAAATAGGTGATTTCACTGAGATTGTTGTATACGTAATGTAAGACAATGCAAACTAATTGTGTGATATTCTAGTTTTATAATTCTTAGGTCCCTGAGAACCTGGATTCTCAGAAGAAAGGATATGCCTGTGTAAGAAAGAAGTTTGAAGTAAAAACCCTGCAGTCCTGACTTTGAATTCCAAGTATCAGCATGAACTCATGGAACATCTTGGTGTACAATAGCAAGGAAACTTCCAAAGACTACAGAGGTCATGTTAAAAAGACTCAAGAGCCAACTTGCAGAAGCTACCACTGGACACAGATGGGACAATATAAGCTCAGTGAGGATGATAACTTCAGCAGATCACAATACTTAAAATATGTCTAAGTCTATGAGTTTTAATGATCTAAAAAATTAACTGGGCCGGGCGCGGTGGCTCAAGCCTGTAATCCCAGCACTTTGGGAGGCCGAGACGGGTGGATCACGAGGTCAGGAGATCGAGACCATCCTGGCTAACACAATGAAACCCCGTCTCTACTAAAAAATACAAAAAACTAGCCGGGCGAGGTGGCGGGCGCCTGTAGTCCCAGCTACTCGGGAGGCTGAGGCAGGAGAATGGCGTAAACCCGGGGGGGCGGAGCTTGCAGTGAGCTGAGATCCGGCCACTGCACTCCAGCCCGGGCGACAGAGCCAGACTCTGTCTCACAAAAAAAAAAAAAAAAAAAAAAATTAACTGGTCACCTTTTGAGGATGATAGGTAACCAACTTATTTTAATTGATAAAGAAAAAGAAACAAGTATTTATCCCACCTTTCCTATGTGAGCTGGACCACTGGATAATGAAATAATAGACAAGGGGGGCTGCTCTAGTTAGAAATATTCTAGTGTCCCAGCACTTTGGGAGGCCAAGGTAGTTGGATCACTTGAGGCCAGCAGTTCAAGACCAGCCTGGTCAACATGGTGAAACCCCATCTCTAATAAAAAATACAAAAACTAGCTGGGCGTGTTGGTGTGCGCCTGTAATCCCAGCTACTCAAGAGGCTGAGGCAGGAGAATCGCTTGAACCTGGAAGGCGGAGGTTGCAGTGAGCCAAGATTGCGCCATTGTACTCCAGCCTGGATGACAAGAGCAAGACTCTGTCTCAAAAAAAAAAAAGAGAAAAAAAGAAAAAAGAAAGAAAAGAAAAAGAAATATTCTAGCTAATGAATGAGGAAGGAATGACACAATGGGAATATCATCATTTTTCAACCCCTAATGAATTGAGTTGAACTAGATGATGGGCATCAACAGCTATTAAGTTGGCACAAAAGTAATTGCCATTACTTTCAATGGCCAAAACTGCAATTACTTTTTTTTTTGGAGACACAGTCTCGCTTTGTTGCCCAGGCTGGAGTGCAGTGGCGCAATCTTGGCTCACTGCAACATCCATCCCTCTGGTTCAAGCAATTCTCCTGCCTCAGTCTCCTGAGTAGCTGGGATTACAGGTGCATGCCACCACACCTGGCTAATTTTTGTGTGTTTTTTAGTAGAGATGGGGTTTCACCATGTTGGCCAGGCTGATCTTGAACTCTTGACCTCTGATGATCCACCCACCTCAGTCTCCCAAAGTGCTGGGATTACAGGTGTGAGCCACTGCACCCGGCCCAACCACAATTACTTTTGTGCCAACCTACTAACATTACAGGAAAAGACCACGTCTAAAACACCAAAAGCAATGGCAACAAAAGCCAAAATTGACAAATGAGATCTAATTAAACTAAAGAGCTTCTGCACAGCAAAAGAAACTATCATCAGGGTGAACAGGCAGCCTACAGAATGGGAGAAAATTTTTGCAATCTATCCATCTGACAAAGGGCTATTATCCAGAATCTACAAAGAACTCAAATTTATAAGAAAAAAACAAGCAACCCCATCAAAAAGTGGGCAAAGGATATGGACACTTCTCAAAAGAAGACATCTATGCAGCCAACAGACACATGAAAAAATGCTCATCATCACTGGTCATGACAGAAATGCAAATCAAAACCACAAGGAATTCAAGGCTGCAGTGAGCCAAGATCATGCCACTGTACTCCAGCCTGGGTGACAGACCAAGACCCTGTCTCAAAAAATAAAAAAGATACACTGTATCATAGGGGTACAATTAGTAAAATCAGAGTCTGAAAAACTCTACAGAGCAAACAGTCCAATTTTAAGAAAATGAAAAGCAATGGAAGAGGAATCTGTAGATTAAAAGACACTTAAAAAGTTTGGTGGGCCGGGTGCAGCAGCTCACACCTGTAATCCCAACACTTTGAGAGGCCGAGGTGGGCGAATCACAAGGTCAGGAGATCGAAACCATCCTGGCTAACGCGGTGAAACCCCGTCTCTACTAAAAACACAAAAAATTAGCCGGTAGTGATGGCATGTGCCTGTGGTCCCAGCTACTCAGGAGGCTGAGGCAGGAGAATCACTGGAACCTGGGAGGCGGAGGTTGCAGTGAGCCGAGATCACGCCACTGCACTCCAGCCTGGGCAACAGAGTGAGCTCCGTCTCAAATAAAGGAATTAATTCAATAATTAATTAATTAAAAGTTCTGTGAAATTTCATATTAAACAGGTGAAAACAAACTAAAATGTTTATGGATGCACACTTGGGTGATCAAATCCTGAAGAAAAGCAAATAAATGATTACCATGAAAGAATAAATGGACAAACAGAGGGCTTCTGGGGTGGCTACCGCAGTGCTGTTTCCTCAACTAGATGGTGGTCACAAGGGTGTTTGCTTACAATAATTTATTAAGGTAACAATTTGTTCTATGTGGCTTTCTGTATCTGTTACATTTTGCCATTTTGAAAGGTTATTTTTAAAAAAGAGAAGTGGTATCCTAGAAATGGGCAATTATTAGAAAATTTGCCTTTTCTGTATATCAACTGTTTTTAGGATAACCAAATACTTTATCTGACACAGGGAAATTTTCCTTTAATGAAAGATTTCCAGGCCAGACACCGTGGTTCATGCCTATAATCCCAACACTTTGGGAGGCTGTGTGGTGGAAATGTCCTTTGAGCCCAGGAGTATAAGACCAGCCGGGGCAACATACCGAGATACTGTCTCTAGAAAAAAATGTAAAAAATCGGTTGAGCGTGGTAGCCTGTGCCTGTAGTCCTAGCTATTTGGGTGGCTGAGGCGGGAGGATCACTTAAGCCCAGGAGCTCGAGGCTACAGTGAGCTATGATTGCACTACTGCACTCTAGCCTGGGCAACAAAGTGAAACCCAGCCTCCAAAAAAACAAGACAAAACAATTTAATGTATATTTCAATATAACTAAAATAATTGGAATGTTCCTAACAAAAAGAAATGATAAATGCTTGGGGTAAGGGACACACCAATTACCCAGATTTGATCATGACACATTGTATGCTTATATCAAAATATCACATATACTCCATAAATATGTACAAATACTATGTATCCATAAAAATTAACAATAAAAATATTTCCAGGGAGGAAGTGTGAAGAGAATGATAAAATTAGAAAATCACCACTTTGTGAGACCTAATGAAACAGACAATTCAGGCAAAGACTATCAATGGATGAAACCAGTAGGTGGATAGAAAATTTTACAATGTGCATTAGCATTACTAAGTGTGAAACAAGCAGGCATTGAGTAATTTTAATTTACAAGAAATAAAGGGAAAATGTAAATCACACCTCAGGGGAGGAACCAGACCAATTCATATTTGGTAGTATTCTAAGAGATAACTGATATGGTTCCTTCAATATATATCAATGGCATTAAGAAAGAAAAGTGGGATGAGGAGGGCTGCTCTGGATTAAGACAGATTTAAGAGTTATAAAAGCTACATGCCATGTGCGGACCTTGTTTAGAACATGATTTAAACAATTCAGCTTAAAAACACAGTTTTGAGATAATCAGGAAATTTGAATATGGACTGGCTATTCATTGATACCAAGGGATCATTAGGTTAATAAATTTTGTTTGTGAGAAAATGTCCATAACTTTTAGAGATGCATACTGAAATATATGGAAGGGAAAAAACACTGGCTGTCCAGGATTCACTCTGAAATACTTTGATAACAGAGAGAGGGGAGGAGAAAGGAAGAATGTCTTACAAAATCTTGCTAATTGCTTCATCTGGGAGTGGGTTTATGGGGATTCATTGAGATTTTGCATTGTTTTTTATTTCTGTATATATACATTTGAACATTTTTTCATTAAAAAGCAGCTTTGGGCCGGGCGCAGTGGCTCAAGCCTGTAATCCCAGCACTTTGGGAGGCCGAGACGGGCGGATCACGAGGTCAGGAGATCGAGACCATCCTGGCTGACACGGTGAAACCCCGTCTTTACTAAAAATACAAAAAAATTAGCCGGGCGAAGTGGCGGGCGCCTGTAGTCCCAGCTACTCGGGAGGCTGAGGCAGGAGAATGGCGGGAACCCGGGAGGCGGAGCTTGCAGTGAGCCGAGATCGCGCCACTGCACTCCAGCCTGGGCGACAGAGCGAGACTCCGTCTCAAAAAAAAAAAAAAAAAAAAAAAAAAAGCAGCTTTGTTATGATCCCCATTTAGAAGACATAACTCAAAATCCAAGCCCCTTTGGAGAGTATTTACAGCACCACACCATCCATTCTTTCAAGTCATGTGAGCTGAGAAGAGGGCAGATACAGTTCCCCTAAAGGAAAATCAGGGTGCTGTCTCCAGAAGAAGGGAAGTCAAAGTCAGGCCAAACATAATAAATCCCACTCTGTTCCCAAACAACTTTCTGAGCTTCATCTTAGAAAATGTCTTCTACCTACTCAAACAGAACCACTTGCTGTTTCCTGAATAAAGCACATAATGCTATGCCTCTAAGTCTCACACAGGCTGTTCCCTGCTTTTTAAAAAATACTTTTCCTTCAAAATCCACAAAGGCCATCTGAGGGGAAGCCTCTGCCAATCCCTGCCAAGAGCAAGGAGACTCTGGTGGCACTTGATTCAGGCTTCTATGATAGTATTTTGCCCTGTACGGGCAAATACATATGTATCCACATCCCCCATTAAACCAGAAGCTCCTTAAAGACCCCTTTCATTGTGTCCATCAAAGCACAAAGTCTGATGACTTGTTTATAGCAAGGGCACAATCCTCGTTTGCTGAATTGAGTTGATGCTAATGATTCTCAGGGTTTCTCAAGAAGGCATGTAACATTAAGCTAAGAAATCGTTGTCCTTCATAATAGCAGATAAATAAAACATTCATTATTTGATATCTCTGGCCTAAATACATTGGATATCAGTTTAAAGACTCGATATCAGACCCAAATTGTATATAGCCAAGATGCCTGCTTAGAGATCTGTAAGGGGAGGCTGAGATGTGTTTGCATCTTGAAATATGTTAATTTCTTTGCCAACCACAGCAGATGGCCACCCTTGCTGCTTGTAACAGAAATTTAACTGATTTGACAATAGCCTTATGGTATTTCTGGTAGGATGCCAAATATTTGCATTAAACTAATCTTTGATTAAGCTACTATTTTGGTATGTGCGTCTGTAAATGGAAACAGCCTCAAATCAAACTCAATTTCAATAAGCAAATAATATTTTTATTTTTAATTTGTTGACTGGAGTCTACTATAGTCTTTGTAAAATTGTGCTATGCAAATATATTTTTACATTTTTTTAAATAAACCTTTTAAAGGAAGTCTTGAAGTAGGCCTGTGTTTGCGTTTGTAAATCAGAAGCGCGTCTCTGTTTTCTCTGTGTGAGGTGGTCTTCCACATGGAAGGAGGGCTTCGTCTTAGGAAGACGGCAGGAGACTAACAGTCATTGAGCACTATGGAGATACCTCCCTTTAGCCTATTGCAAAACACCAAGGTCAATTTGAGGCTTTGAACTTAATTGCAAAGTAAGGAACTAGTTTCTCCCACTTCTGGATGAACCCTTACCCATCCACAAGAGACCTAGGTTCTCCATCCGCCCTAAATACAAAATTTCTCCTAAGTCTCTCAGCAACATTCTACAAATTTTCATCTCAGCCTATATTGATTTCAGGACTTTTAGAACCTGGTTATACCTTAAGGAAGTTAGGCCACCCCCTTCTGTCTTCAAATGGGGAAATGGGATTTGGAAAGGTGAGGAAAGTAATGAGTCAAGGCCAATGTTCAAGCTCTTGGTCCCTGGCCCAGGGCTTTTTCAGGGCCTCGCTGAGAATGTGGGGAGGTTAAGACTAGATGAAGCAATCTACACCTACAGTTCACTGCTGCTTGCCACTTGCAGCAGAAAGCACCCTACACTGACAGGCTTCTCTTACCCTAGGTTTCTCCCCTCCGCACATTTCCATTTTTGTTTATTTTCTCTTTTTCTTTTTGTAGAATTTATTTAATTTATTTTCACTGACATTGAATTTTTTCAAAAGATTTTATTTCTTGACCAGGCACGGTGGTTCATGCCTGTAATCCCCAGGACTTTGGGAGGTGGCGACGGGCGGATCACCTGAGGTCAGGCGTTCAAGACCAGTCAGGCCAATATGGTGAAACCCCATCTCCACTAAAAACACACAAAAAATTAGTTAGGTATGGTGGTGGGCACCTGTAATCCCAGCTACTGGGGAGGCTGAGGCAGGAGAATCGCTTGAACCCAAGAGGCAGAGGTTGCAGTGAGCCGAGCTGGCGCCACTGCACTCCAGCCTGGGTGACAGAGTGAGACTCCATCTCAAACAAAAAAAAAAAAAAAAGATTTTATTTTTTAAGAGCGGTTTTAGGTTCATAGCAAAATCTACAGGAAGATAGAGCTTTCCCATATACCCCCTACACCCACACATACATAGCCTCCCCCATTATCAACGTTCCCCACTAACGTGTTGTCTTTATTATAGCTGTTGAACTTAAATGGACACATCATGATCACCCACAATTCATAATTTACTAGGGTTCACTCTTGCTGTTGTACATTCTGTGGGTTTGGACAAATGTATAAAGACAAGTATCCATCATTCTAGTATCATACAGAGTATTTTCGCTGCCTTAAAAATCCTCTGTGTTCTGCCCTTTCATTCCTCCCATTTCCCACCAGCCCCCGGCAGGCAACCACTCATCTTATTGTCTTCACTGTTTTGCCTGTTTCAGGATGTCATACAGTTGGAATCAAACAGCATGTAAGCTTTTTATATTGGCTTATTTCACTTAGTAATATGCATTTAAGGTTCCTCCATGTCTTTTCATGGTTTGACAGCTCATTTATTTTAGCACTGAATCATATTCCATTGTCTGGAGGTACCACCGTTTATTTTTCCATTCACCTACTAAAGAACATCTCGGTTGCTTCCACGTTTCGGCAGTGACGTATAAAGCTGGTATGAACATTCATGTGCTGGTTTTGTGAGGACAAAAGTTTTCAGCTTCTGTGGGTAAATACCAAGAAGCACAATTAGATTGTATAGTAAGAATATGTTCAATTTTTTAAGAAACAGCCAAATTGTCCTCCAAAGTGGCTGTACCATTTTGCATTCCCACCAGCAAGAAATGAGAGTTCCTGTCATTTTACATTCCTGTCAGCATTTGGTGTTGTCAGTGTTGAAAATTTTGATCATTTTAGTAGGTGTGTAGAGACAGCTCACTGTTGTTTTAATCTGCATTTTCCTCATGTCATACGATGTGGAGCATCTTTTCATAGATGCTTATTTACCATCTGTATTTCTTCTTTGGTGATGTATCTGTAAAGGTCTTTGGGACTTTTTTTATTTTTAAGACAGGGTCTCACTCTGTTGCCTAGGCTGGAGTGCAGTGCAGTGGCACAACCTTGGCTCTCTGCAGCCTCAACCTCTGGGTTCAAGCCAGCCTCCCACCTTAGTCCCCCAGGTAGCTGGGATTACAGGTGTGTGCCCAGCTGATTTTCTGTAGACGGGGTTTCCCTGTGTTGCCCAGGCTAGTCTTGAACTCCTGGGCTCAAGAGTTCTGCCCATCGCGGCCTCCCAAAGTGCTGCGATTACAGGTGTGAGCCTCCGCACCCAGCCTGGCACATTTTTTAATCCAGTTGTTTGTGTTTTTATTGTGGAGTTTTAAGAGGGTTTTTTTTGGGATTTTTTTGTTTGTTTTTTGTTTTTTGTGGGGTTTTTTTTGTTTGTTTGTTTGTTTTTGTATATTTTGGATAACAACTTTTTATCAGATTTTCTTTTGCAAATATTTTCACCCATATTGTGGCTTACCTTTTCGTTCTCTTGACAATCTTTTTCAGATAAGATAAATTTTTTTATTTTAATAAGGTCAGACTTATCCGTTCTTTCATGGATTGTGCTTTTGGTATTACATCTAAAGAGTCACCACCAAACCCAAGGTATCTAGAATTTTTCTCTTATGTTACCTTCTAGGGGTTTTGTAGTTTAGCATTTTACATGTGGGTGTGTCATCTATTTTGAGTTAATTTTTTGAAGAGTATAAGATCTATGTCTAGATACTTATTTTTGCATGTGGATATTCAGTTGTTTCACCACCATTTGTTAAATAGACTACCTTTTCTCCGTTGTATTGCCTTTGTTACTTTGCCAAAGACCAGTTGACTATATTTCTGTGTGTCTATTTCTGGGCTCTCTATTCTGTTCCATTGATTTATTTGCCTATTGTTTCATCAATTAACATTGTCTTGATCACTATAGCTTTAGAGTAAGTCAAAGTCTTGTAGTGTCAGGCCTCCATCTTTGTTGTTCTCCTTCAATACTGTCTTGGCTATTCTGGGACTTCTGCCTCTGCATATAAATTTTATTATCAGTTTGTCAGTATCAGCATAATAACTTGCTGAGATTGGGATTAGGATTGCACTGAATCCATAGATCAGTTGGGAAAAACTGACATCCTGACAACATTGAGTCTTCCTATCTATGAACATGGAATGTATCTCCATTTACATAGTTATTTGACTTCTTTCATCAGTTTTGTAGTTTTCCTCATATGGAGGCTTGTCCATATTTTGTTAGACTTATACCTAAGTATTTCATTTTGAAGGGTACTAATGTAAATAACAGTGTTTTTAATTTCGAATTCCACTCGTTCATTGCTAATATATATGAAATCAGTTGACCTTTGCATATTTATCTCATATCTTGCAACCTTGCTAGAGTTGCTTATTAATTCCGGACATTTTGTTTGTTGATTCTTTCAGATTTTCTTCATGGATGATCATGTCATCTCTGAAGAAAAAGTTTTACTTTTTCCTTCTCAATTTGTATTCTTTTTATTTCCTTTTTTGTCTTATTGCATTAGCTAGGACTTCTAATACAATGTTAAAAATAAGTGGTGAGAGGAGACATCCTTGCCCTGTTTGCCTTGTTCCCAACCTTAGTGGGAAACGTTTGAGTTTCTCACCATAAAATATGATGTTAGCTGTAGGATTTTGGTAGATATTCTCTACCAAGCTGGGGAAGTTCCCTCTATTCCCAGTTTACTCAGAGTTTGTTTTTTTTTTAATCATAAATAGATGTTATAATTCATCAAATGATTTTTCTGCATTTATTGATACAATCATGAGACTTCTCTTCTTTAGCCTGTTGATGTGATAGATAACATTAACTGATTTTCAAATGTTGAACCAACCTGACATACCTGGAATAAATCTCACTTGGTCATCATGTATAATTCTTTCTATACATTGTTGGATTGAATTTGCCAATACTTTATTAAAGATTTTGAATGACAGACATTGGTCTGTAGTTTTCTTGCAGTTTTTGTCTGATTTTGGTATTAGGGTAATGCTGGCCTCATAAAATAAGTTAGGAAGTATCCCTTCTGCTTCTATCTTCTGAAAGAGATTGCAGATCATCGATATCATTTCTTACTTAAATGATGTGGTAGAATTCACCAGTGAACCCATCTGGGCCTGTTGCTTTGGTATCAACTATTAATTTAGTATCTTTAATAAAGATAGACCTATTCAGATGAACTATTCTTATATGAATTTTGGCAGATTGTGTCATTAAATGAATTGGCTCATTTCATGTAGCTTATCAAATCTATGAACATAGAGTTGTTCATGATATTTATTATCCTTTTAATGGCCATGTGCTCTGTAGTGATGTTCCCTCTTTCATTTCTGATTTATGTACTTTCTTTTTCCTTAGCCTGACTATAGGCTTATTAATTTTACTCATATTTTCAAAGAACCAGATTTTGGTTTCATTGATTTCTCTATTGATTTCCTATTTTCAATGTCATTGGGCCAGGCACAGTGGCTCATGCCTGTAGTCCCAGCACTTTGAGACACCAAAGTTGTTGGATCGCTTGAACCCAGGAGTTTGAGAGCAGCCTGGGCAGTAAAGTGAGACCCCATCTCTATTTTAAAAAAAAAAACACATTGATTTCTACTCTTAATTATTATTATTTTTTATGCTCAATTTGGATTTAATTTGCCTTTTTCTTCTAGTTTCCTAAAGTGGAAACTTTGGTCACTGAATTTAGATCTTTCTTCTTTTCTAAGATATGCATTCAGTGCTATAAATTTCCTCTAAGCACTGCTTTTGCTGCATCCCACACATTTTGATAAGTTGTGTTTTTTATTTTCATTTAGTTCAAAGTATTTTTTAATTTCTTCAGATTTATTTTTTGAGTCATGTGTTATTTAGAAATACGCTGTTTAATCTCCACATACATATATTGGGGTTTTCCAGCTATTTTTTTAGACAGGGTCTTGCTCTGTCACCCTGGCTGGAGTACAGTGGTGTGATCTTAGCTCACGGCAGCCTCAAACTTCTGGATGATCAAGTGATCCTCCTGCCTCAGCCTCCAAAGTAGCTGGGACCTTAGGAGCCTGGCTAGTTTTTAAAATTTTTTTTGTAGAGGTCTCACTGTATTTTCCAGGTTGGCCTTAAACTCCTGGCTCAAAGCAAGCTGCCTGCCTCAGCCTCCCAAAGTGCTGGGTTTATAGATGTGAGCCACTTCGTCTAGCTTTTTTTTTTTTTTTTTTTCATTTCTAGTTTAATTCTATTGTGGTCTAAAAGCAAACATTGTATTATTTCTATTCTTCTAGATTTGTTAAGGTGTATTTTATGGCTCAGAATGTGGTCTATCTTGGTAAATGTTCTACGTAAGCTTGAGAAGAATCTGTATTCTGCTGTTGTTGGATGAAGTGCTCTAAAGATTTTCATTATATCCAGTTGATTGATGGTGTTCAACTCTGTCCTTATTCATTTGGTGCCTGCTGGATCTTTTCACTTCTGACAGAGGAGTGTGGAAGTCTCCAACTATAATAATGTATTCGTCTATTTTTCCTTGCAGTTCTATTAGTTTTTGCCTCACATAGCTTAATTGTTGTAAGGCACATACATATTAAGGATTATTATGGCTCCTTGGACAATTGACTCCTTTATCATTAAGCAATGTCTTTCTTTATTCCTGATAATTTTCCTTGCTTTGAAATCTGCTGTCTAAAATTAATATAGTAATTCCTGCTTTCTTTTGATTACTATTAATCTATATGTGTCTTTATATTTAATGTGGTTTTCTTGCAGAAAATACATAGTTAGGTCTCATTTTTTTATCTACTCTAACAATCTCTCTCTTTTAATTGGTGCATTTAGACCACTGACATTTAAAGTGATCATTGATATAGCTGGATTAATACCTACCATATTTATTTCATTCTCTATTTTTCACCCCTGTTCTTTGTTCCTGTTTCTGCCTTCACTCTTTTTCTGTCTCTTATGGCTTTAATTGAGCATTTTATATGATTCCTTTTTCTCTTCTTTCTTAGCATATTATCTATACTTCTTTTTAAGCTTTTATAGTGGTTGCCCTCAAGTTTGCGATACACATTTACAGCTAATTCAAGCCTGCATTCGAATAACACTATATGACTTCACAGATATTAGGAATATCTAATAATAGCAAAATATTCCTAATTTCTCCTTCCCATTTCTTTTTTTTTTTTTTTTTTGAGACGGAGTCTGGCTCTGTCACCCAGGCTGGGGTGCAGTGGCCGGATCTCAGCTCACTGCAAGCTCTGCCTCCCGGGTTTATGCCCTTCTCCTGCCCCAGCCTCCCGAGTAGCTGGGACTACAGGCACCCACCACCTCGCCCAGCTAGTTTTTAGTATTTTTTAGTAGAGACGGGGTTTCACCGTGTTAGCCAGGATGGTCTCGATCTCCTGACCTCGTGATCCGCCCGTCTCAGCCTCCCAAAGTGCTGGGATTACAGGCTTGAGCCACCACGCCCAGTCTCCTTCCCATTTCTTATACCATTATTTCACTTATATATAAGTGCATGTATGTATATACATATATATGTACAAGTATGTATACATATAAATGTACATGTTTTTATATATATATTTGGGCTTTTTGTTTTTTAAACAAAGTCTCGTTCTGTCACCCAGGCTGCAGTACAGTGGCATAATCATGACTCACTGCAGTCCCAACCTCCCAGGCTCAACTGAACATTCTACTTCAGCCTCCCAAGTACCTGGGATCATGGGCATGCACCACTAGAGACAAAGTCTCACTGTGTTGCCCAGGTTTGTCTCACGCCCCTGGGCTTAAACAGTCTACCGACATCAGCCTCCCAAAGTGCTAGGATTATAGGTGTGAGACACCATGCCTAGCCTATGTTTGTTTTTTCCTCAAGATGTATAGATACACATACATATAGATGTAGCATAAGTATATATAATTGAATACATTGTTGTTATTTTGAACTTATCTTTTAGGTCAACAAAGAATAAGAAAAATAAAGGTTTTTATTTTATCTTCACAAATTCCTCTTCAGTGCTCTTTATGTAGATCCTAGGGTCTGACCTATATTATTTTTCTCCTCTTTAAAGAACCTCTTTTAACATTTCTTTCAAGGTAGGTCTACTGGCAACAAATTCCTTCAATTTTTTGTTTGTCTGAGAAAGTATTTAAATCTCCTTCGTTTTTTTTTTTTTTTGAGAAGGAGTCTTGCTCTGTCACCCAGGCTGGAGTGCAGCGGCACGATCTTGGCTCACTGCAACTTCCTCCCCCAGGGTTTAAGCAATTCTCCTGCCTCAGCATCCAGAGTAACTGGGATTACAGGCATACACCACCACACCTGGCTAATTTTTGTAGTTCTAGTAGAGATGGGGTTTCACTATGTTAGCCAGGCTGGTCTCAAACTCCTGACCTTGTGATCCGCCCGCCAAGGCCTCCCAAAGTGCTGGGATTACAGGTGTGAGCCACCATGCCTGGCCTCTCCTTCACTTTTGAGTAGTTTTGCAGTGTACAGAATTCTAGATGGGTGTGGGTTTCTTCCCTTTAAACACCTTAAATATTTCATTCCACTCCCTTTTTGCTTGCATGGTTCTGAGGAGAAGTCAAATGTAATTCTTTTCTCCCTTTATATGTACCTTATTTCCCATCTGGTTTTTCCAGGATTTGTTTCTTTGATTTTTTGTAGTTTGAAAATAATATGCCTACTTGTCATTTGTGTTTGTTTGGGGACTTGGATTTTTTTTCTTTTTTCTTTCTTTTTTTTTTTTTTTTGTGGCATTTATTCTACTTGGTGTCCTCTGAGCTTCCTTAATTTGTGGGTTAGTGTCTGACATTAATTTGGGGAAATTCTCAGTCATTACTGTTTCAAATATTTCTTCCATTCCTTTTTCTCTTTCTTCTTTTAGTATTCCCATTGTATATATGCTACACCTTTGTAGCTGTCCTATAGTCCTTAGATATTCTGTTCTTTTTTATTATTATTCATCGTTCCATTTGATTTTCAGGTTTGGAGATTTCTGTTGAGATATCCTCAAGCCCAGAGATTCTTTTCTGTCAAGTTCAGTCTACTAATAAGCCTATCAAAGACATTCTTTATTTCTGTTGCAATGTTTTTTATCTCTAGCATTTCTTTTTTTTTTTTTTGAGGATTTTCATCTCTCTTCTTAGATTGTTCATCTGTTCTTGTTTGTTGTCCTACTTTATCCATTAGAGCCCTTATCCTGTTAATCACAGTTGTTTTAAGTTAATTCCAACATCCCATCCCTGTTATATGTTATGTCTGGTTCTGATGCTTACTCTGTTTCTTCAAATTTTACTGCTTGCTCTTTAGAATGCCTCGTAATTTTTTTTTAAAGACAGAGTCTTGCTCTGTCACCCAGACCGGAGTGCAATGGCACGATCTTGGCTCAATGCAACCTCTGTCTCCTGGATTCAAGCGATTCTCCTGCCTCAGCCTCCAGAGTAGCTGGAATTACAGGCACCCGCCACTATGCCTGGCTATTTTTGTATTTTTGGTAGAGACAGGGTTTCACCATGTTAGTCAGGCTGGTCTTGAACTCCTGACTTCAGGTGATCCGCCTGCCTTGGCCTCCCAAAGTGCTGGGATTACAGGCATGAGCCACTGCACCCAGCCTTCTTTTCCTTTTTTTAAGACAGAGTCTTGCTCTGTCACCCAGGCCGGAGGGCTCACTGCAGCTTCAACCACTCAGGCTCAAGCGACCCTCCTGAGTAGCTAGGTACTGATGCATACCACCATGCTTGGCTAATTTTATGTAATTTTTGTAGAGACAAGGTTTCATCATGTTACCCAGGCTAGTGTAATTATTTTCTTGATAACTGGATATGATGTAAATGGCAAATGAACAGTTGTAAATAGACCTTAATAATGTGGTGATGTGGTAGTGGGAAAAGGAAAGCATTGTGTAGTCCCGTGATTAGGTCTCAGTCTTTTGGTGAGCCTATGCCTCTGAACTGTGAACCTCACAGGTGCTTCTCAGTTCCCTCCCACCCCTGCCATTAAGTGAAACATGATGTCTGGAGTAGACTGGAGTTAGATATGTCCCTTTTCTCAGTTATGTTCTGATAAAACCCCAGCAGCCCCAGCAGGTTAGGCTCTAGTTAAATAGTTTCTCCTGAGACCATAGGATGTTAAGAAGAACAGAGTGCTCTGGAATATTTCCAAATGCTTCCTTCCCTCCCATCCCTTCCCAGAAGCACAAAGAGATTTTTCTCTGGTATTTACTGTAAGAACCTGGTTGAGCTCCCGGAGATAAAACTCATAAAAGCATGAGGGTCCCCCTATGACTGGAGTTATTTTTAATTCTCAGGTTTTGTTCACACTGAGTCTCCAGCAATTCATCAATTACAGTTCAGGTGTTCCTAACCTGGCACTGGTTCCAATGGTGGTTTCCACTCATGAGGCTCCGCCTGGTAAGCCATGACTCCCTGTGTGCACCTGTTTATGTCTCCAATCTTAGGAGCAGCAGTCTGTCCTGTGTCCTCATCTCTAGATCCAAGAATAGTAGCAAATTTTTCAATCTGTTCAGCTATTTACTTGTTGTAGGACAAAGTTGCAACTCCCAAGCTCTTTACATTTGGAACTAGAAACCAGATCTCCTGCGTTTTGGTTTCTTGACCTTTTTCCAACCACCTTTTATAATCAGACAGCATTTTACATGGGGTGTGTATGAGCTGTGGATGAGGACAAATCCCCTAACAAAGAGAATTCCATTAAAACAAATTAACAGTTGCCTCCTTGTCTCTACTCCAGGGGCAGAAATGCCAGCAAAATAGTTCTTCTTGAATGGATTTCCCTGGTTATAACTGTAGGGGTGTTTTAGGAGGGTGAGAGCAGCATTCCGGTCTGCCTAAAAGCTAGCTGCCTGGTATTCTGCACAAACAACTCCATCATCTATTCCATTGCTTACTCAGGAGCAGAACTTTATCGCTGAATGATTTTGGCCCATAGTCCTGATTCTTTAAACAAATGCCCAGGATATGCACTCAGCCTTATAATAGTTTTCTTCTAGATCCAGTGTTGCCTTGGGTAGAAAATATCAGATTATGCCTTAATGCTGTACTGGTTCCTGGGCCTTTTAAGTCTTTAGGTTCTTTGATACCAGGCACCAAGCTATATTTCTTTTATATTCCTTAACATTAAGATGCATATGGAAGATGTGTAATAATTAAAAGCCCCTTATTCATTGAATTCTACCAGCAGTTGAGCAGCTCCTCAGACTGATTATCAGAGCCAGCAAAGCAGCTGTCAGCTTGAGGAAGGCATCTGCTGGAGCAAACTCCTGCCCTTCCCGGCTTCTTCTTGATCTAGGCAGAGAACATAAAACTCATCCCATCAGATACCTGCCTTGAGCCTCAGATTAAGGCAAAATGCCAGGGCTTATATGAGCTTCTGCACTTCCCATCACCTGTCTTGAGCTATAATTAGCAGACAGGGAAATCAACAGGAGGTATGAGAGCATGTCTTCTAAATGGAATGAAAATCAATTGGGAAATGATTTGCTTTACAGAAATTTGGTATGCAATCAGAGTTCCAGGAATATCTTTTTTTTTTTTTTTTTTTTTGAGACAGAGTCTCACTGTGTCAACCAGGCTAGAGTGCAGTGGTGCGATCTTGGCTCACTGCAACCTCCACCTCCCGGGTTCAAGTGATTCTCCTGCCTCAGCCTCCCAAGTAGCTGGGACTACAGGCGCGCGCCACCACGCATGGCTGATTTTTTGTTTTTTAGTAGAGACAGGGTTTCACCGTGTTAGCCAGAATGGTCTCAATCTCCTGACCTCGTGATCTGCCCGCTGGGATTACAGGTGTGAGCCACTGTGCCCAGCCTTCCAGGAATATCTTAAAATGAGGTCTACTGCACGTTAAGTGAAACGTTGAAATAATGCTCAGGTTGTCTAGTCAATGAAGATAATACAAAAGAAGTTTCCAGATGATCTTTTAAAATACCTCCCTTCCATCGTATGAAGATAGAAATCTCTTTTTAAAAGTAGGAAAAGTGGGAATATTAATAAATTAATAATTGCAAAAAATATTCACAATCCTTCTAATGCTCTTCAGTCCCTTAATATTCTACATGTAATTTTTAAACTTTTTATTATAAAAATTTCAAATATATGAAAATGAGCAGAAGAGTATGAGTCTTCATGTAGCTTTAACCCAATTTAAATAATTGTCAACTCATAGTATAGTCAATCTCATTTCATCCATACCTCAACCCATTTTTCCCACTTCTCCAAATTATTTGGAAGCAAATCCTAAACATATCATTTCTTTTAAATACTTCAGCAAGCTATATCCAATGTTAAGACCAGCTCCCCCTCCACATTTTAATTATTCCTGGTTATTAATAGTCAAGAGTTGCTTAAAACTTCAAGATAGCTTTTGTAAATGTAAACATGTTTACTTATAAATTCTTTAATAGTAATAGTTACTTCATTCATTCATTTTTTTCTCTGTTCATTCACGATACATTAAAAACATGGGCTGGGTACGGTGGCTCACACCTCTAATCCCAACACTTTGGGAGGCCGTGACAGGCAGGCTGCTTTGAGCTCAGGAGTTCACCATCCTATCCAACACGGCAAAACCCCATCTCTACAAAAAACACAAAAATTAGCCAGGTGCAGTGGCGCACGCCTGTGGTCCCAGCTACTCAGGAGGCTGAGGCATGAGAAACACTTGAACTCGGGAGCCTGAGGTTGCAGTGAGTCAAGATCACGCCACTGCACTCCAGCCTGGGCAACTGAGAGAGACTCTGTCTCAGGGGGGAAAAAAAAAAAAAAAAAGTTATTTTTAGCTATTACATTTTGGGGTGATTTTCTACTAAAAACAGAAACTAAAAGAGAGATTAGTTTTTGGAAGCGGGGTGCTGCTGTAACAGAAGCCTAACACAGGTGATTTTGGGGCTGAGCTATGGGGAAGGATGGAAGCATGGCAAGCCAGCATGGAAAGTGTTTTTAGAGGTCGCAAAGATGGTCATCTGTGTTTCAAGGTAGTGGAACAATTAGTGAAGCTGATGGCTACAATAACATGGAAGATAGAAAGCCTGATCTGGCTAAAGGAAATTTCCAAGTGGAATGCCGAAGGGGCTAATTTGCTTATGTTAGCTGCCTATGATAAAATATGGGAAGGAGAGAAGAACCAAAGGAAGAGCAATTCCGTTTCCACGGAGAATTTAGAGTAAATATTTCTGGACTGTGGATTGCCGGGATGGAAAATAAAAGTCTCTCCCCAGGGATTCTCAGTGTAAGAAATGGTGTCAGGAACCTGCTGGCAAAATGTGACCTTAGTCTACAAGATTAAATTGAGGGTGAGGCAGATTGCTTTGAGCTCAGGAGTTCGAGACCAGCCTATCCAACATGGCAAAACCCCGTCTCTACAAAAAACACAAAAATTAGCCAGGTGCGGTGGCACATACCTGTAGTCCCAGCTACTCAGGAGGCTGAGGTGATTCTCCTATAAGACCTGTTATAAGACCTCACAACGCATAGAGATCTTGCCCCAAGAGACATGTGAACGTGTGTGTGACTTGTCTAATGGAGTAGGCTATAATTTAATATGTAGAAAACCCACTTTTTTAAAGGAGTTGTACACAGACTAAAGGAACAAAGGCAATTCAAAATGAAGAGAGACCTCTGGATCCCCAACTTACCATGAGCGAGATGCCAACTGAGGAATTACTCAGCTGCAAAAATGAACCATTTGTCGTGAAAAAGGGAAACAGTCTCAGGATGGCGCCAAAAGACAAATAACAGTGAATTAAGTAACCATTTGCAGGGAGCAGAAACAGGCTTTTATCAAGAAACAGTCCTGCCTCTGCATTCACAGGGACTGGCAACGTGTGCCTGGCTGGATTTCAGAATCGCTAAGGACCTGTGCCTGCCATGCATCTTCTATCTCCTCCCCTTGGGAACGGGAGTGTCTCTTACAGTTATCTCATCGCTTTCCCACCATGGTATCTGGGGTGGGGGAAGGGCAGTGATGGTGGCAGACAACTTGGATTGTTAGTTCACAAACTTCCAGATTGAGACACAGCTGCACTCAAGCAGTCTAATTCACATCAAGACCTGAGACAGTGAGATTCTGAACAATGAACTGCTTCCGTATTGAATGAGAGATCTAACTGGGGCTTCTTGGGAGGATATGAATGTATTTCACATGCAGAAGAAACACAAACAATCTATGGCCAAAGAATAAACTATGGTAGATTAAAGATGAGCGCAAAATCTTTTCTATTCCCCTCCTTGTGACATGAAATTGATTTCATTTCCTCTTGGATCTGGGCTGGCTTTGTGACTTGTTTTCACAAACAATGCAGCAGAAGCGACACTGTGCAGATTCTGGTTCTAGGCCTTAAAAGACCAGAGAGCTTCCATGTTTGCCCTCTTGCAGCCCCAAGCCACCATGGAAACAGGTTCAGCTACCCAGATGGATACAGCATGTGCAGAGAGAAAGATGCCAAGCCGCAGATGTCCCAGGCATCACAGTGAGACCCCAGACGTGTGTAAAACTATCTTGAATTCCCAGCTGCAGGCAGTGAACTCTCCTAAGTCCAGCAAACACAAATTGCAGAATTGTGGATAGATATGTGGTGGTTGTTTTAAATCACTAAGCTTTGGGATAGCTAGTTACAAAACAATAGATAAATAAAACATAGATACGACGACGGATGGAAATTACTGCAAATTCTGTTAAGTTCCACATATCAAAAGATAGACGCTATCTCCCTTTCTCTTGAATTTGGGCTGGCCCCGTGGCTTGGCTTTCATTAATATCTTACTTCCCATGCTCTACGGGTTACCTGAACAGTTCCTCTGCTGGGTTTGCCTGGGCTCCTTAGTTGGCCACATTCAGCTGGGCTGGAAGATCCAAACAGCTTCACTCACAGGGCTGGTAGTTGGCACCAGCTGTCAGCTGTAGCATCTTGGTTCTTTCCCCCATGTTGTCTCATCTTCAGTAGACTAGACCAGTTTCCTTACATAGTGACCTTAGGGCCCTTAAGCACCACAAAGCTGAGTCTCTAGAACTTGTACATTGTCACTTCTACCACATTCTATTAGTCAAAGCAAGTCAAATGGTCAACCCAGTTTCAAGAGATAGAGAACTAGTAGAAAACTGAGTAGTTTTTCTACCTGTTGATGAGAAGAACTGCAAAATATGGTGGCCGTGTTTTTCAATCTGTCACCCATGGGCAAACTGTACCACAATAATTGTAGTTAATGCCAGACATTTTTTGCTTAAGAATGTAAGAGCTAAACAGAACAAAACTAGAATGACTGTCTGCATCGGGGTCCCCAACTCCTGGGTTGCGGACCAGTACTAGTCGGTGGCCTGTTAGAGACCTGGCCACACAGCAGGAGGTGAACAGCAGGCGACCGAGCGTTACCTGCCTGAGCTCCACCTCCTGTGAGCATCAGCGGAGGCATCAGATTTTCATAGGAGCATGAACCCTTTTGTGAACTGCACATGCGAGGGATCTAGGTTGTGCGATCCTTATGAAAATCTAAGTAATGCCTGATGACCTGAAGTAGAACAGTTTCATGCCAAATCATCCACCACCACCACCCCTCTCCCAACCTCCACCCCACCCCCCATCCCTGTTCACGGAAAATTTGCCTTCCACAAAACTGGTCCCTGATGCCAAAAAGGTTGGGGATAGCTGGTCTACATAATATATGACATTTAAAACTTCAGCTCATAACAGCATTATATCATCATTTTGTTTCAGCCTGAATGTCAAAACTACCTTAATTTTTGTTTTTCTTTTTTTAGGAAGCCAGTTTAAAAAAAACACCAATGCTAAAGCTAGGTCTCCAACTAACCAGGGTAGATACCATTGCTGATAAGAACTGTTCTCCCCTGAAATCCTGTTAAACCTGGGAAATGGAGAGTAAGGAGGAATTGGAACACAAAAGCTGCAAATGCATGAAGCTCAGTCAGGTAAGACCCCTAGATTCCTGGGCAGGCCCCACACTACTGCCAATCCTACTGTAAACACTGCTGTAAAAATGTACATTTTTTAGAATTAGACTTAACTTTTCTGGAATTAACCTTGAGTGATTAATAGCTCGAATTCTACTAAGAACCAGACATTGTAGAGAATCCTTTAGTTAATCAATTCCACAAATACAAGTTTGCTGAACTAGAAGAGCCTGAGAATATCTACCTTTAGTCATGAGTCAGAAATAAGTGGTGATAGGCCAGGCGCAGTGGCTCACGCCTGTAATCCCAGCACTTTGGGAGGCCAAGGAGGGTGGATCCCTTGAGGTCAGGAGATGGAGACCAGCCTAACCAACATGGTGAAACCCTGTCTCTACTAAAAATACAAAATTAGCCATGTGTAGTGGTGCACACCTGTAATCCCAGCTACCTGGGAGGCTGAGACAGGAGAATCACTTAAACCTGGGAGGCAGAGGTTGCAGTGAGCCGAGATTGCACCACTGCACTCCAGCTTGGGCAACAAGAATGAACCTCTGTCTCAAAAAAAAAAAAAAAAAAAGAAGGAAATCAGTAGTAGTGACAAATCCTTGTCTAAACATGATATAAAAAGTAAACTTACATATTTAAAGGAATCTTGTGATTGTGTTTATCACCTTTTACCATCTAGAACAGCAATCTTTTTGGCACTAGAGACAGGTTTTTTTAGAAGATAATTTTTCCACATTTTTCGGGGGGTGATGGAGTTTCAAAATGAAACAGTTCCACCTCAGATCATCAGTCATTTATCAGGTTCTCATACGGAGCATGCGACCTAGATCCCTCGCATGCACAGTTCACAATAGGGTTTGTGATCCTATGAGAATCTAATGCTGCTGCTGATCTGACAGGAGACAGAGCTCACGTGGTAATGCCCACTCACAGCTCACCTCCTGCTGTGCCACCCAGTTCCTAACAGGCCACGAACCAGAACCGGTCTACAGCCCAGAGTTTGGGAACCCCTGATCCAGAGAAATTTCTTTTTTTTTTTAGTAGAGACTTTTTTTTTGAGACGGAGTCTCGCTCTGTCGCCCAGGCTGGAGTGCGGTGGCGCGATCTCGGCTCACTGCAAGCTCCACCTCCCGGGTTCACGCCATTCTCCCGCCTCAGCCTCCAAGTAGCTGGGACTACAGGCGCCCGCCACCACGCCCGGCTAGTTTTTTTTGTATTTTTAGTAGAGACGGGGTTTCACCATGTTAGCCAGGATGGTCTCGATCTCCTGACCTCGTGATCCACCCGCCTCGGCCTCCCAAAGTGCTGGGATTACAGGCTTGAGCCACGGCGCCCGGCCCAGAGAAATTTCTTGGACAAAGTTTTGTTTGTTTTAGAGAGGGGATCTCATTTTGTTGCCCAGGCTGGAGCACAGTGGCTATTCACAGGCATGATGACTGCACACTGCAGCCTTGAACTCCTGGGCTCAAGTGATCCTCCCACTTCAGTCTCTTGAGCAGCTGGGACTACAGGCAGGCACCACCACACCCAGCTTAGATAAAGTGTTTTAATCAAAAATGCTGTAAGAAAGATTTATGTCAGCTTGAAAAGTAACATAGTTACTTTTTCACAGTTGTATCAAAATAGGACTTGAACAATTTGTAGTATCAATGAGGCACTATTTTAAAAATATTATTTGATATTATTTCCGGTTTTACGTCATAATTGTGTTAGAGAAGGCAAAAGTTACTTGCAGTTTTTCAGTTTTACCACTAGATGGAGAATATATCTTCTAAACAACTCAATACAGATCTCTGAGCGCCCACTTGGTGTACACCATACTGCTAGGCCCTGCCAGTGCTGAAATACCATATGTAGGTGATACCTGAAGTGACTTTATGGTCTATGAAGGAGAAGACAAGAACTGAAGAATCTGTATTTTGAAGCAGAATATAAACGTCAAAATACAAACAAAATGTTCTATGGAAATTTAAATAATAACTCCAAAAAGTTAGCAGAGTTTTGGATACAGTGTATTTGAGTTTTGAAGTTAAAATGATGTTTCAACAGGCTGCAGTGGAGAGTGATGTAGAAACATACACAGTCAGAAAAGCATGACAGTGCAGCTTTCTTGGCAGAGATAAGATCTGAGAGGTAGTGTGGGGCTATATTGCTTTAAATATATGAACAGGCTCCTCCACGTTCCCTCCCTCAGGCAACTGGAATGCCCTGCTGCCACAGTCACAGCCCTTCTACCTACTGGAAGAAGCAGAATGGGAATTTCTTGAAGTCAGGGATTTTTTGAGTATGTCTTTGAATCTGTAGCATTGTGCTAGATACGTGTAGCTTGGGAGCCAAGAGAAATGGGAAGTTACTGGAATACTTTTCTGGATAAAAAACGTGGCCTACCAAATTTAGATTTCATATCCTCCTTTAATGGTGGGCTAAATTTTTTTATTATAAAAGGTATACATGTTATTGTTATTTTTGGCTATTTTTACAAATTTGTCCCACCATGAAAAGAGGATATAGATGTCATACTGAGAATCTTCCAAAAACTACGCCATATTATGAAGGTAAGTCCAAAACATCAGTCTGCAAGTTTTATAATGTTAAGGCAGCCTTATTTGAGCACATCATGTATATTGCTGCAATGTAAAATGTCAAATTAGGATAGAGATTGCAAGCTCGTGACCTGGGGTCCTATGTAGCTCAAGAGAGATTTTGTTAAATTTGCACAATGTTTTAACATTTTTTAAATTGATATTACTTTACAAGTCATGAGATTTTCACATACAGTCTAGATTTCTGGCTTCTCTTTTAAAATTCAAAAATTGCATCATAATGAGCCCCCATTCTCAGATGCTAGAATCACCTGACACTGGGTGGAGAACCTCGCTATGAGATCACACACATCCTCTCTGGATTTCACAGTCCCTCTGCTCCCTTGGTAACACATAGGACCTACCTTCACCATGTACATTACCTTTCTGGCCCAACAGACAATTCATTTGTGTGACCTCTGTGTGGACTCATTTGGATCTTCGAACTTTAGTATATTTGTCGAACCAGCCATTACCAGTCATTACACACCGATATTCTAAAACTCTTTACTGAATCCACATTTTGGTCAGTGTATAAAGTCTGGTTTGTTACAACTGAACATACACACCATTACTTCATTCACCTGAGTTCTCCAAAAAGTTAGCAGAAGATATTTGGATGCTATTGAATGGGATATAATCTGCTAAAAGTAAGAAGTAAGAGACATGGTGTAGAATCAAAGAAAAATCACATGAGTACAGGCACATCTGAGAACTCTGCCCTATGAGCATATAGGGAGCACGTTCTGAGCATCAAAAATGTCTATTCAAGTGACAATACAGTGCTGTGGATGCTCTAGTGGTGAAATTGTTTGAAATATATTAATATGCTTTTTTTGTACTTCTTTGATCATGACTCTTCCCCTAATTTAACATCCCTTGTCTTAAGAAGAGTTAGGATTTTTATAGCAGGAATACAAACGGTCATTGTTGAACTCTTGAAGCCCATTTCAAAAGCAAGAATATTGGTGGCCCTGCACGGTGGCTCATGCCTGTAATCCCAGCACTTTGGGAGGCTGAGGCAGGTGGATCACCTGAGGTCAGGAATTCAAGACCAGCCTGGCCAACATTGTGAAACCCCATCTCTACTAAAAATACAAAAATTAGCCAGGTATGGTGGTGTGTACCTGTAGTCTCAGCTACTCGGGCCAAGGCCAGAGAATCACTTGGACCCAGAAGGCAGAGGTTGCAATGAGCTGAGATTGCACCATTGAACTCCAGCCTGGGTGACAGAGTGAGACTCCATCTCAAATAAAAAAAAAAAAAAGGCAGCAAGAGTCTTGGAAGCTAGATACATCAGTCAGAATCTAACCAGAACAACAGAAACCACTCTAAGAACTGAGAGAAAAATTACAAAATTACATAGGTAACTGCATATAAAGGAAATGGAGGAGGTGAGAAACCAAAGAGTGAATGGCAAAGTCACCCAGAGATTGACAGCACCACCAAGACTGGAGAGACAAGGGAGGAGACAGTGTAACTACAAGGAAGCTGTGTCCACAGGGTCAGTTCCTGCAGAGTTATCACTGAGGTAGAGGGAAATACCCAACCTTCTCCTTTGCCACCCCCATCTTTATCTCCTGCTAGCATCTCCCAGTGGCCATCCCAGCCAGAGCCAGTTGCCATGGGTTTTGCAAGCATCAGGGTCCCCAGACAAGAATGCTGGGCGGGGGCAGGGTAGGGATGGACTGGAAAACAGGCTGACAACCTGCACACCAATGACAAAGGCCAGCCATCTGAGATGGAACAGGGTTTTGTTCTGTTTTTAACTTATAAAACATTGCTTTTAAATATCTAGATCCAAAGCATAGAGGGCTAAGTTAAGAATTTTTAATGTAAACCATAGGGTGGAGAACATGAGGTCATGGCCACTTCCTGACACACAGAAAGGCAATAAAAGCCCTTCCTGGTTTGGGAGGAAGATCTTGGAGAGAGTCTGAGGAGGACAGGGCTCTCCAACTCTGTGAATGGGGCTAGGTAGTGAAGAAGAACCTGACTTTGGCTATTCTTTCAGAGGCTGGGGCTGGGGACAGTTCAGGGGAGTGATGTACCATTTCCATCTGGAAACTTTGAAGGACACTGCCTTAAAGAATGCCCCACATCGACATGGGAATGAAGTAGAGCAGCACGCTAGGAGAGTGGTTTCCATGGGGATTCCGGTGTTGTGTGTATCCTGGGTGAGCTCCAGAGGCCACATGCCTCTGTGTAGGAGGCCCAGCCTCTGAGAGGGCCACGACCCCGAGGACTGGATTCCAGTTGAGAAGGGCAGACCCCTTGAGCAGGAGTTCAGCACAAGCACCGCAGGCCTCTACAGCACAGGCTGGCAAGAGCAGCAGCCAGTGGTCCACAAGGGAGAGACAGACACCTCAGCTGAGGCCAGCAAGGAGTGGAGGTCACAGGGGCTCAGGCCCTCCTCTCCACAGTGCAGTGCTGGATACACGCCACCCGCCACCTGCACTCACAGCACACCTCTGGGGCAAAGGGAAAAGGAGATTTTTAAAGCCTAAGCATCGAGTTTGACTTGGAATTAATTAAATTTGAATTCTGAATTGGTTATTTTTCCAAAAGAAATGAGGTTTTAAACTGGATGTTTCTGTTCTCTTCATGGGAGAGAATGAAATATTTCTACCATTTGTAGAAATGAGGGGCTATTTTTATCAACAAACTTACATTTCTTTGCATCTAACTTCTGTGAATTTCAACACAGAGACCACAGACACACACACGCACACGCGCGCGCGCACACACACGCATGCACGCACGCAAAGTTTTTCAGCCCTTCAATTGCCTTCTTTGTTACAGGCTGAATCAGCCTTTCCCTGAAGCAAAGAATGCCATTTTTTTTTTTTTTTTGAGACTGACTCTCGTCTGTTGCCAGGCTGGAGTCCAGTGGCACCATCTCGGTTCACTGCAATCTCCACCTCTCTGGTTCAAGCGATTCTCCTGCCTCAGTCTCCCAAGTAGCCAGGACTACAGGCGCACACCACCACGCCCAGCTAATTTTTGTATTTTTAGTAGAGATGGGGTTTCACCATGTTGGCCAGGATGGCCTTGATCTCTTGACCTCATGTTCCACCCGCCTCAGCCTCCCAAAGTGCTGGGATTACAGGCGTGAGCCACTGCGGCCAGCCAAACAATGCCATTCTAATGGGTGAACAATCATTGGGCAACAAATATCATTTTGGGAAAGAAAACTTGATAACGGGGTTTAAACTTTCCAAGTTTTCCAAATTTCCAAATTCATTTATTTTCCTTTATGGGGACCTGTGATCCCCACAAAGATGTTTATTCTGATCTAGATGTCCCCACTTCCAAGAAGGCCTCCGTGTAGAATAAATCTCTGTGCAAGCCCTTTAGGGTTACCTATGGGGCCTTGGCCTTCAGTGAAATTCTCACATCCCTTCGTCGGTGGTTTTCCTTCATTCTCCTGCTGACCTTACCCTCAGGAAGCTTCAGTCATGATGCAGACAGAGCCTCCCTCGATGGAAGATGAGTTCAAGGCACGCATTAGGCAGGGCCCTCAGGCAGAGTTGTACAGAAAGAGTGCATCCTACAGCCCTAGGGGCATCATTTTTATCCTAGCCTGGGTATGCATCACTCCCTCACAGGGTTGTACATGGTGCGCAGTGCGCATGGTGGCCCTCGATTTACATCAACAGGGGTAAGCAGGTATCTTTAAGAGCAACAGAAAGTGTAGGCTGATTCCTAAACCCAAACCTCCTCTCCTGTCTGCTAGAGACAGAACCCTCCTTGGCTGGCTATGGCCACATCCCGCACTGAGGCTCTCTCAGGCTGGTGTGGTCCTCCCACCGTTTCCTCTCTGCCCGTGTCTCCCAAGTCAGCTTCAGCTTCTGCATCACTAACAACGAGTTCTCTTTCAAACCTAACTATGAAATCTTGTCTTTCTCCAAAACCCAGTCTTTCCAAATGTCCCTTAAGCCTCCACACTTACGGCCTGAGTTACTTTACGACTTTGCTTGATGCTTTGTGTCTGTATCTCTCTCAAAAGAGGTTTAGGTCTTTGAACTATTCAAGGTCCAAGAAAGAAGCCTTCAATATAGCATTCCACATTCCTTTATTTCTTCTTCCACCAGCTATTCTTCATCTGCCTCCGGGTAGCACATCAGTTCTGTGCGCCCTGTTTTTTCTCCCAACTTGAGGCCGACTCAGGAACTCACAGATCTCTTCCAGGTTATGGAAGACCAATGGGGCTCTCTTCATCTATCAAACATATTATGGCACCAATTCTACTCTATTGAGGCTATGCATCATGGTATGGGACACTGTGCATGGGGTCCCCTCCTACAGTTCTGCGTGGAAAGTGGGGCATAGACTTTTTCTGCTCTGATGACTGAACCAAGCTCCATCAACCTGTTCTCCTACCATGGGTTTGACTACAGGAGCCTGGGACCAGGCTGCACATTGGCTCTTGCTGTCCTCTCACTCTTCCTCCGATTCCTCTCTCCCAGCTTGGTAAAAGTTTCTTTGGTTTTCCTGCCTGGAAGGGAGATGGGGGAACTGCCCATAAGTCATAGTCTGCATTGTTCCCTTCTCTATGGTTACCTTTTATAAAGCTAAACTCTGATCCTCTGATTTGGTTTAAACTTTGGAACCAAGCCCTCTTTGAATTAAAAACTAAATCATTTCTCTCTCAAAGGCATGGCTCAAACACACACAAAATGCTGTGATTTCAGACTCTTCGCCAAGTGTGAATTTAAAAATCCATTCAACCCTGCTGTGGTTTGAATGTCCCCTCCAAAACTCACGTGGAAATTTAATTGCCATTGTGACAATATTAAGAGGTAGAACCTTAAAGAGGTGATTAGGCCACAAGGGCGCTGCCCTCGTGAATGGATTAATGCCATTATCTTGAGAATGGGTTAGTTATCCCAGGAGAGGGTTCCTGATAAAAGGATAAATTTGGCCTGATTTTCTCTCTGTCTTGTGCCCCCTCTTACCATGTGATGACTTCCATCATGCAATGACATGGCAAAAAGGCCCTACCAGATGCGGCCCGTTCATCTTGAACTTCCCGCCTCTAGAATCATTAGTCAAATGCAACCACACTTGTTTTATCGTGCTTCACTTTATTGCACTTCACAGATATTGCATTTTTTTTTCACAAATTGAAGGTCTGTGGCAATCCCACATTGAGCAAGTCTATCAGCTCCAACAGCATGTGTTCACTTTATGTCTCCATGTCACATTTTGCTAATGTTTGCAATATTTCAAACTTTCTCATTACTATTAACATTTGTTATGGTGATCTGTGATCAGTGTTCTGACTACCACTGACTGGTCATTTCCCCATCTCTCACCCTCTCGTTGGGCTTCCCTATTCCCTGAAGCACAATATTGAAGTTGGACCAATTAACAACACTACTCTACGTGTTCAAATGAAAGGAAGAGTGGCACATCTCTCCCTTCAAATCAAAAGCTAGAAATGATTAAGATTATTGAGAAAGGAATGTCCAAGGCTGAAATAGATCAAAAGCTAAGCCTCTTGTACTAAATAGGTAGCCAAGTTGTGAATGCAAAGGAAAAGTTCTTGAAGGAAACTGAAAGTGCTACTCCAGTGGAGATAAGAATAAGAAAGTGAAACAGAATTATTGCTGATATGGAGAAAGTTTTAGTGGTCTAGATAGAATATCAAACCAGCCACAACATTCTCTTAAGCCATAACCTAATCCAGAGCAAGTCCTAATCTTCAATTCTTTGAAGGCTCAGAACAGTGAGGAAGCTATAGAAGAAAAGTTTAAGCCAGCAGAGGTTGATTCATGAGGTTTAAGTAAAGAAGCCATCTCCATAGCATAAAAGTGCAAGGTGAAGTGGCAGGTGCTGATGTAGAGGCTGCAACGAACTATCCTGAAGATCTAGCTAAGATCATTGATGAAAGTATCCACACTAAACCACAGATTTTCAGTGTATACAAAACAGCCTTCTCTTGGAAGAAGATGCCATTTAGACTTTCATGGCTAGAGAGGAGAAGTCAATGCCTGGCTTCAAAACTTCAAAGGCCAGGGTGACCCTCTTGTTAGGGGCTAATGCAGCTGTTGACTTTAAGTTGAAGCCTATGCTCATTTACCATTCTGAAAATCCTAGAGCCCTTAAGAATTATGCTATATCTCTGCCAACAGACACATGAAAAAATGCTCATCATCACTGGCCATCAGAGAAATGCAAATCAAAACCACAATGAGATACCATCTCACACCAGTTAGAATGGCGATCATTCAAAAGTCAGGAAACAACAGGTGCTGGAGAGGATGTGGAGAAATAGGAACACTTTTACACTGTTGGTGGGATTGTAAACTAGTTCAACCATTATGGAAAACAGTATGGCAATTCCTCAAGGATCTACAACTAGATGTACCATATGACCCAGCCATCCCATTACTGGGGATATACCCAAAGGATTATAAATCATGCTGCTATGAAGACACATGCACACGTATGTTTATTGCAGCACTATTCACAATAGCAAAGACTTGGAATCAACCCAAATGTCCATCAGTGACAGATTGGATTAAGAAAATGTGGCACATATACACCATGGAATACTATGCAGCCATAAAAAAGATGACTTTGTGTCCTTTGTAGGGACATGGATGCAGCTGGAAACCATCATTCTTAGCAAACTATCACAAGAACAGAAAACTAAACACTGCATGTTCTCACTTATAGGTGGGAACTGAACAATGAGATCACTTGGACTCAGGAAGGGGAACATCACACACCGGGGCCTATCACGGGGAGGGGGAGGGGGGAGGGATTGCATTGGGAGTTATACCTGATGTAAATGACGAGTTGATGGGTGCTGATGAGTTGATGGGTGCAGCACAGCAACATGGCACAAGTATACATATGTAACAAACCTGCACGTTATGCACATGTACCCTAGAACTTAAAGTATAATAATAAAAAATTTTTAAAAAAAGAGATAAATATTATAAAACATTTTCCATAAAAAAGAAAAGAATTATGCTATATCTACTCTGCCTGTGTTCTATAAATAAAACAACAAAGCCTGGATGACAGCATATCTGTTTACAGCATAGTTTACTGAATATTTTAAGCCCACTGTTGTGATCTACTGCTCAGAAAAAGAAAAAGATTCTATTCAAAATATTACTGCTCACTGACAATGTACCTGGTCATCCAAGAGGTCTGATGGAGACGTACAAGGAGATTCATGTTGTTTTCATGCCTGCTGAGACAAGATCCACCCTGCAGCCCATGGATCAAGGAGTAATTTCAACTTTCAAGCCTTATTATTTAAGAAATACATTTCATAAGGCTACAGCTGCTATAGATAGTGATTCCTCTGATGGATCTGGGAAATATATGTAAATTGAAAACCTTCTGAGAAAGATTTGCCATTCTAGATGCCATTAAGAACATTTGTGATTCATGGAGAGGACATTAAAATTTCAACATTAACGGGAGCTTGGAGGAAGTGGATCTCAACCATCATGGATGACTTTGAGAGGTTCAAGTCTTCCATAAAGAAAATAATTGCAGATGTGGTAGAAATACCAAGAGAACTAGAATTAGAAGTGGAGCCTGAAGATGTACCTGAATTATTTCAATTACATAATAAAACTTGAACAGATGAGTTGCTTCTTATAGAGGGACAAAAAAAAAGTGGTTTCTTGAGATGAAAGTTACTCCTGGTGAAGATGCTATGGACGTTGCTGAACTGAGAGCAAAGGATTTAGATTATTCCATAGACTTAGTTGATAAAGCAGGGCAGGATTTGAGAGGATTGACTCCAATTTTGAAAATGTTCTACTGTGGGGAAAATGCTTTCAAACAGCATCACATGCTACCGAGAAATATTTCATAAAAAGAGTCAATTGATGTGGCAAAGTTCACTATTGTCTTATTTTAAGAAATTGCTCAGACACCCCAAGCTTCAGTAACCATGACACGTCAGCAGCCATCAACGTCAAGGCAAGACCCTCCACCAACAAAAAGGTTACAACTTGTTGAAGGTTCAGATGATCATTAGCATTTTTTAGCAATATTTTAAAATTAAGGTATGTACTTTTTTAGGACAAAATGCTATTGCACATTTAATAGAATATAGTATAGTGTAAACATAACTTTTACATCCACTAGGGAGTCAAAAAATATGTGTGACTCGCTTTATTGTGATAGTCACTTTCTTGTAGTGGTCTGGATATATATAAATGTCTGGATATTCCAGATACCTGGAATATCTTCAAGCTATGCCTGTAAATTTATGTTTATGATAAGCTACTCAGTTTGTGGTTTTCTATTATAGCAGTAGGAAATGGACTAAAACAAACCTTTCCATTAAATTACTTCTTTATAGACAGTGTCTGCCCTCAACAGTGAATGCCATTATCCAATATATAAACAACTAGAGTATAATTTTAGGAGATAAAAAATGTAAGGTCAAAAATCTCCAAACACTATCCCAGAACACTTTTAGAGACAAGCGGACACTTTGTTTTGCTTTGAAATTATTGCTGATGATACAGTTTTGTTTTTACCTGTTATATTTCTTCAGGAATGCTGTCATGACTTTTTGTTTGTTTGTTTGTTTTTGAGATAGAGTCTCGCTCTGTCGCCCAGGCTGGGGTGCAGTGGCCCGATCTCGGCTCACTGCAAACTCCACCTCCCGGGTTTACGCCATTCTCCTGCCTCAGCCTCCCGAGTAGCTGGGACTACAGGCACCCGCCACCACGCCCAGCTAATTTTTTGTATTTGTAGTAGAGACAGGGTTTCACCGTGTTAGCCAGGATGGTCTCGATCTACTGACCTCGTGATTCACCCATCTCGGCCTCCAAAGTGCTGGGATTACAGGCGTGAGCCACCGCGCCCAGCCATGACTTTTAAAATATTTGATGAACCACTTCCCTACTGTTAGGTCCTACAGAGCCACTGTGGAAAAACAGATGTTAGACAAAGTCATGGTTTCAAGGCTTTATCAACATTACTGGACTTAGAGATTTCCTCATGCATTTAGTTATTTCTTCTGGTTTGAGATCATTTATAGTCTGGATCTCATTAAAGAGAATCCCTACTTGAACTGGGAGATCACTTTTATAGGGAAAGACAAGAATGTATTAGTCATTGAACTAAAACTTGTTTTGATCAATTGATGAGGAAGTGGAATAAATTTAAGACTTACTTTGCTTAGCAGCTTGTTTCTTCAGATCTCCACTTTGGTCATAATATTTAGTTACTTCTTGAGAAGAAGACTCTAGAGAGAACTCCGTTTTTCCTCAAAGGAGTCTTTAAATAATCCATATTACTCTTTGTACCCAATAATCAGATAATTAAGCCTGACCTACATCTCCTGACCAGGCAGATTTTCTCTATTTAATATCTGTAACTGGTCTTGATTTCTGCCAGGAGCATTAACTAATATTGATGAAGAGATCATGTGTTTTAAAAATAGGTTTAAAGAGTCTTTTCACCCTGCATAATTAATGAGGAAGTTATTTTTTGTTTGTGGGGTATTCCACAGTTTATCTCCTCAGAGTACTTCTCAACAACACTCTTAAATAACGAAGCACTTGCTTTTCAATTTCTAGAAAGGTAATAGCCATTTACTGCAAAGATATCCCAGCTCATATACAGAGAGTGATGTGTCTACTGAAATACAGCCCTCCCACTTCCCATCTGATGCTCTAATGTCTTCCTGGAATTGCCTCCCTGGAAATATCTTTGTATTCCCTTAAAGAGTTAACTGCTGTTTGGGAAGCATCCTGAAAGAAGACAATATGGTTCCTTTTGGAAGGGAACAGAGTTATTTATGACATGTTTAATTAAAGTATGCAACCTCTAAATTGTTAATTGAAAAGTCAATATCTAATGTACTACTATCACGTCACTTTCAATGTAATAACTAGTCCATAATGTTTTAAAAACTCATACAACCATCAAAAGTATGTAATAAAACACAGTATTCCTTTCCTTTCTTCATCTTCTTGTTCTGCTCCTTAGAGGTAACTATTTTCAATTTTGTAATGTTCTAGCATTTACCTTCATATTTCTAAACATGTAACTTTGCTATCTATTCATCAATTTTAGAAATTATCCAAGTTACGTATTATTATGGTAGAGGAGGAGTTACACTCCCTCAGCTTCCCCTATTCCATCCTTCCAATGCAGTTTTTTCATAAATTTTGGCAAATTCATTTTCAGTGTTTTTCATTGCTATGACTGTATATATAGTTACATCTAAATTGAGAAGTGTGAATGAATAGCACACTCCAGGGAAATCAGGTGGCCAGCTGGCTTTTTCTTCACGTAGCCCCAAAGGTCAATGTTACTGGTGGAAGGTGTCCAGGTTCTTGGCATCTTCAGCAAAGAATTGGACACAAGCACAACCAAAGCAAGGAAAGAATGAAGCAACAAAAGCAGAGATTTACTGAAAACGAAAGTACACTCCACAGAGATGGAGCGTCCCAAGCACAGGAGCTCAAGAGCCTAGTTACATAATTTTCTGGGGTTTAAATACCCTCTAGAGGTTTTCCATTGGCCACTTGGTGTACACCTCATGCAAATGAAGTAGTGGCCCACAGTCAGTCTGATTCGTTGCAGAAAGCAACCAATCAAAGGCTGAAGTGAAGTTAAAAGGGTACCCTCTATGCAAACATCTGATTGGCTGTGGAAAGCAACCAATCACAGGCTAAAGTGAAGTTACAAAGTTATACTTCTATGCAAATGAAGACTTGGCTAGCAATCTGTCTGACTGTGGAAAGCAACTAATCAGAGGTATTTTCAATTTTCCATCTGCCACGCAGGAAAGAAGGGGTGGTTTGCAAAGGGAGTAGCCTCTGGTCTTTTTGTTACTTAGATGTGGAAAGTCGGGGTTTTCCTTTTGATTTAGTTCTAGAAAGTCAGCGGAAATTGGCCTTAGGTTCCCTGCCTCCAGACCCTATTCTCCTGCCTCAAACGTCTCTAGAGAGACACTATATTTTTTCTGAGGTTGTTCATCTCTCCACATCCTGCTTGTGGTTGTATCATTGGTTACTGTTATTCTGAAATTCAGTAGGGGAACATGAAAAAGGCTTTACCATTTCAAATGCAGATCACTGACTGTTTGAAACGCGTCATCTCCTCTTCACTCTTCTCTATTCCTAGTTCAGTTTCAAAGTATCTCCTCCACTACTGGTATTGGGAAGAGGTGGGACCTGACTACTTGTAGTGTGGATGGTAACCTTGGAATCTAACTGTTGCGTATACAGGCTTTCAAACACTCCCCCGACTTTGCTTTTTATACTGTTGTGCCAAACCTTTATAGACTCCAGTGGGGATGGCACCAGGTTCAAGAGGCCAAAGAAGAGACCCAGAGCCAGCAAACAAGACAAGGGGTTGTACTGGGGGCTAAACACAGGGGAGAGCCCAGTGGTGGTGGGCAGGACAGGAGAACCCCACGACCCAGGGGCAGTGGGCTCAGCAGAAGAATCACAACCACTTGAAAAAAGCATGCAGTTTTTATAGCATTTTCACTTAGCCCCTGCCCCCTAATAAGCTCCACCTGGAAACTTTCATTTAACCCAAAACAAAGAGCCTCAATCCTCTGTACAGCCCACATTCCACAGGACAGGATGGGGCCCAGATGTTCCTTATAGATAAGGAATGAATCTCTGCGTTGTCCACTCCCAGATTCCTTAGCTGAGAACTCTGAACGGCATTCAGGTGCACCTGCCATACAGGGTCATTCTCAGGGTATGCGTAAAGTATTGCTGTCAGGTGCTTTTAATACACAGACACACACAACCCCTACGTTCTGAGATACTGGGGACTTCCAATTCATGAGCATTTTCAGGATTCTGTGGGACAAATCAGCTAATTCCCATTAGTATCCTCATTTATGGGTACTCTTAAATTGTTAAGTCTACTGATTACACTGTAAATGTACTGGGTAGAGGGAGGGAGAGGTGGGAGAAATAGGAATTTATCTTCAAATAAGCAATAAAGCATCAATTGTGTTGGGTTAATTGCATATCTGTGATTATAAATAGACTTTTAATTTGTCTATAGAGTTCTGTCTATCCTCCACGAGCTTGGTGTGACAAGTCTGGTTTTGTTTTGTTTTGTTTTGTTTACACAAAAGTAAACCTTGACAGGTAAGAAAGGAATCTTGGAGTAGCACTTGCCTTGTGTCAGGGGATTTAACAGGACAGGTCTGGGCCCCTGAACTACAGGTGATGTTAAAGAACCATGACTTTAATATTTAAAATATTCTACAATTGCAGGAACATGTGAGAGCAAGAGTTGAACTCTGTGTCTCAAAAGTAACAAAAGGCCTCACATTTCATCCCTGGCTAGAAGGAGTTAGAAATGCCTGTTCTGGGCACCTTGCATCCAGGCAGTAAGTTTGAGCAATCAATCTGTACTGGATCTGTGTTTCTTCCCTTCCTGGTGTGGTTGGGATTGGTGTAGCTGTCAGGTGGAACTGTTACACCAAAATGTCCAGGGCTTAATGGAATCCATCATTAATATGGCCTCTAAGATTTTTACATGTTTACGGTTTTCTCCATTCCTATATGATGACAGAATGTGAAGGATGTATTCACTTTTTGTATGACAGCTAAAGATAATTATCAAACTAATATATTCCGTGACTGTTTCTTTTTTCTTTAAAGAAAGGGTCTCGATCTGCTGCCCAGGATGGAGTACAGTAATACAATCATAGCTCACTGCAGCCTCAAACTCCTGGGCTCAAGAGATCCTGCCACCTCAGCCTCTCGAGTAGCTGGGACTATAGGGCATGCATCACCAAACCCAGCTAATTTTTTTTTAATTTTTTGTAGAGAATGCTATGTTGTTACCTAAGCTGGTCTTGAACTCCTGGCCTCAAGCAATCCTTCTACCTTGGTCTATTTGTATAAATATTGATATTATATCCAGAACAAAATAATGGGGTATAAAAATGATTAAGCCTTGACCATTTGCTATTATCTGAAAATAATCTTAACACACTAAATAATAAATAACTATATCCCACTCCTTAAATCCTAAAAAGCAGGGGTAGGGGAATCTTAAGTGGTGATCCTTTTCTGGTAAAACACTAAAAACCATCTTAAAATGCTAAAAAAAATCTGAAACAATAGTAGAGAAATAAGAAATTATACATATAATTTGAAGAAAGTTCTGATATGAAGGTTAAAACTGGATGACCAGAGCCATTGACCGCACTGAGGTGGCAACATCTTGTCACAGCTCAAGGCAGTCATCGTCTTTCCACGAGTGGGACTCCCTGGAAAACTTACACACAATCTGATCACTAAAAGCAAAGATCCTCAGGTATAAATCTCAAAGAGAAGAGCCTTTACATTTTACACACAATCTGATCACTAAAAGCAAAGATCCTCAGGTATAAATCTCAAAGAAAAGAGCCTTACATTTTCTCCTGTGTGACCTAAAGCAATGACATGGGATTTTTGCACCTCAGTTGCCTTATCTGAAAAAATGGGATGCCTGCCTCCTAGGATTGTTGTGACAATTAAGAGTAAAACTCTTAGATGAGTGCCTGGCACAGTGTAACTGTTACCAATTAGTATTATTACCTCATGCCTAAGGAAAGAAGGAAATAGACAAACAGGGGGAAAAAAAAGGTGGGGGTGGTTAGAATTAGCTAAAGGTGATGCCCTAATCAAACAGCCCAGGGTCTATCCCTTCTGGTCCTAAATTGTATTTCAATTCAGGAAATTCCAGGATTGCATCAGCTGAATGAGATAACGGGCTTGTGTCTGAACATTTTGCCAGCACGTGATGCTATTATGTGAGCCCGCTGTTCAAACATGAGTCACACATGTGAGCTGCAGCCACTTCTGCAGATGGAATAAAGTGTGTCATCAAGGTACAAGAACTGTGCTTTCGCCTTTTTTTCTCACCTTGAACCTGAAAATCATGTGGGATTAATTTCCTAAGTATTTGCTCTACAGTTAACTCCAAATTATCCATGCTGGTGAAGGGAAAGAAAGACACAGATGGACATGAACAATGACTGCTTCAAAACTGCCTTATAACTTGTGACTTTTGCAGTTAGAATTCTCTATTGAGAATTGGTACCTAAATGTTGTGGAAACAAAACTTGAAGCAAAGTCAGTCTTGCTGGCCAGGCACGGTGACGCATGCCTGTAATCCCAGCACTTTGGGATGATGAGGCAGCTGGATGGCCTGAGGTCAGGAGTTCAAGACCATACTGGGCAACATAGTGAAACCCCATCTCTACAGAAAAGATGTTTTTAAAAAGTAGCTAGGCGTGATGGCACATGCCTGTGGTCCCAGCTACTCAGGAGGCTGAGGTGGGAGGATCACTTGAGCCTGGGAGGTCAGGACTGCAGTGAGCCATGACAGTGCCACTGCACTCTAGCCTGGCCAACAGACCGAGACCATCTCAAAAAATTTTTTTAATTAAAAAAATTTAAAATTAAAGTAAGTCTTGCTAGAAGACTGACCCCAGACAAACCAGAAAATTCATCCCAGACTTCATTCCATAACCTAGTACAAAACCATGCTGCTTTTCTCTTCTGAGGCAGGAGGAAGCATAGCATCTGATGGGGGACATTACCGGCCTAACTTGCATGGTTGCGCTCTCATGCACTTCATGGGGAGAAGGAAGATAGTTAATCATTCCTGACAGCTGAATATAATTGTGAATAGAGCCTCAGTCTCTTTATCATTCTGAAGATGGTATGCAATAGAAAGAAATAACAAAGAAAATGATGACATCACCTGAGAGTTTAAGTTATTTTTTAAAATTCATGAATAGTATAGCTTATTGTAATACGTAGACATCAGCTCTTCACTAGGCTGACCCTGGGAAAACTGGTTGGAGTTTTTTTGTTTTGTTTTGTTTTGTTTACAAGGGTGGAGAGAGCAAGGAAGGAAGGGAGAGAGAAATATCAGACTTATAATCAATGATACACACGCACACACGCCAGTTTTATTGAGTTGTAATTACTTTTTGAGATAGGGCTGGAGTGCAGTGGCATGATAACAGCTCACTGCAGCCTTGAACTCCTGTTCTTAAGCAATCCTCCTGCCTCAGCCTGCAAAGTGCTAGAATTACAGGCATGAGCCACCATGCCTGGAGAGCTATAATATTTTTTAGTGGTGTGCCTGCTTCCACTATGTGGTAAAACCCTAAATCACGATTTTCAATAAAGCCCACTGAAGCCAGTTCAGTAAATCCCACAAGCCGGTTAACCTACGAGATACTTTCTACAAAGTTTAACTCTTCAAGTATGCACACACTTTTAATGTATGAATTTAGAAATGATAGCCTAAATATTTTGTTTATAAAATACAAGATGATATGGGCTTTATGAATGTATATATTCCATTTCATTATTTCTTTCTGCAGAACATAAATTCATGGTGAAGGGCACCATAATGAATTATTTAACCAAGCCAGTCTTTTTGACTTGAGCTAAGATGACTGATATGGTTTGGCTCTATGTCCCCACCAAAATCTCATGATGAATTGTAATCCCCAGTGTTGGGGAAGGTAGGAGGTGACTGGATCATGGGGGTGGATTTCCCCCTTACTGACAGTGAGTTCTCACGAGATCTGGATGTCTAAAAGTGTGTAGCACTTCTCCCTTAGCACTTTCTCTCTCTCCTCTACCATGTCAAGATGTACCTGCTTCCACCATGACTGTAAGTTTCCTGAGGCCTCCCTAGTCATGCTTCCTGTATAGCCTGTGGAACTGTGAGTCAACTCACACTCTTTCCTTCATAAATTACCCAGTCTCAGGTAGTTCTTTTTAGAAGTGTGAGAACAAACTAATACAATGACCATATTGTCTCTCTAAGTACACACTTTCCTGTTGTCAGCCACAGAAATAAAACCAGGTCTAGGATGGAAGTCCCTATTGGCACTCAGAAGCCATCTGAAGGCCAGTTTTCATTTTTTCTCCGCATTTTCAGCCTGTACTGCCTTTTCATTTTTTCAAATAAAAGAAATAGATGATAATGGTTGAAAACACACTACAAATATGTACTTCACTCTTCAGAAATAACTGTGTGTAAACTTTTATATTTTAATGCACATGACTGTTAATAAATGTAATCTGATAAAATAAAAACTTCAGTCAAATTACATTTAAAGGAGTTTAACTGAGCAATAAATGATTCACGAATCAGGCAGCCCCCAGAATCACCGCAGATTCATAGAGTCTCCACTACAGCCACGTGGTGGAAGATTTGTAGACAAACAGGAAGTGATGTACAGAAATTGGAAGTGAGGCAAGAAACAGCTAGATTGGTTACAGCTCGACATTTGCCTTACTTGAACACAGTTGGAACACTCAGCAGTGTATGAGTGGTTGAAGTATGGCTGTTGGGATTGGCCAAGACTCAGCTCTTGTTACAGGCACATACTCCTAAGTTAGGTCTTCAATCTTGTCTACCTATTAAGTTAGGTTACAGTTTGTCCACAAGGACTCAAATATAGAAGTACAGAGTCCCTCTCAGGCCATTTTTAGTTCAATTTAACACATCATAATCAACAAATTAAGTAACTTACTTTTTTCACTTGCAGTGTATCACGGGCATCTTTCTTGTTAGAGTTGATAGAAACATCTTGAATATTAAGGGTTGAGTGGTTCTCAAACTTGACTGCACATTAGAATTAGCTGGGGCACTTAAAAAAAATGCAAATACTGGGTCTCACTCTCAAACATATAAACAGAGCCTCTGAGGGTGGATCCTGGAATTTGGAGGTTTTTTTTTTTTTTTTTTTTTTTTATTATACTTTAAGTTCTAGGGTACATGTGCATAACGTGCAGGTTTGTTACATATGTATACTTGTGCCATGTTGCTGTGCTGCACCCATCAACTCGTCATTTACATCAGGTATAACTCCCAGTGCAATCCCTCCCCGCTCCCCCCTCCCCATGATAGGCCCCGGTGTGTGATGTTCCCCTTCCTGAGTCCAAGTGATCTCATTGTTCAGTTCCCACCTATGAGTGAGAACATGCGGTGTTTGGTTTTCTGTTCTTGTGATAGTTTGCTAAGAATGATGGTTTCCAGCTGCATCCATGTCCCTACAAAGGACGCAAACTCATCCATTTTTATGGCTGCATAGTATTCCATGGTGTATATGTGCCACATTTTCTTAATCCAATCTGTCACTGATGGACATTTGGGTTGATTCCAAGTCTTTGCTATTGTG
>NC_037674.1:31343506-31345404 GCF_003255815.1 Theropithecus gelada | reverse complement strand
TTTTTTTTTTTTTTTTAAATTTATTTATTATTATTATACTGTAAGTTGTAGGGTACATGTGCATAACGTGCAGGTTTGTTACATATGTATACTTGTGCCTTGTTGGTGTGCTGCACCCATCAACTCGTCATTTACATCAGGTATAACTCCCAATGCAATCCCTCCCCCCGCCCCCCTCCCCATGATAGGCCCCGGTGTGTGATGTTCCCCTTCCCGAGTCCAAGTGATCTCATTGTTCAGTTCCCACCTATGAGTGAGAACATGCGGTGTTTGGTTTTCTGTTCTTGTGATAGTTTGCTAAGAATGATGGATTCCAGCTGCATCCATGTCCCTACAAAGGACACAAACTCATCCTTTTTTATGGCTGCATAGTATTCCATGGTGTATATATGCCACATTTTCTTAATCCAATCTGTCACTGATGGACATTTGGGTTGATTCCAAGTCTTTGCTATTGTGAATAGTGCTGCAATAAACATACGTGTGCATGTGTCTTTATAGCAGCATAATTTATAATCCTTTGGGTATATCCCCAGTAATGGGATGGCTGGGTCATATGGTACATCTAGTTCTAGATCCTTGAGGAATCGCCATACTGTTTTCCATAATGGTTGAACTAGTTTACAATCCCACCAACAGTGTAAAAGTGTTCCTATTTCTCCACATCCTCTCCAGCACCTGTTGTTTCCTGACTTTTGAATGATCGCCATTCTAACTGGTGTGAGATGGTATCTCATTGTGGTTTTGATTTGCATTTCTCTGATGGCCAGTGATGATGAGCATTTTTTCATGTGTCCGTTGGCTGTATGAATGTCTTCTTTTGAGAAATGTCTGTTCATATCCTTTGCCCACTTTTTGATGGAGTTGTTTGTTTTTTTCTTGTAAATTTGTTTGAGTTCTTTGTAGGTTCTGGATATTAGCCCTTTGTCAGATGAGTAGATTGCAAAAATTTTCTCCCATTCTGTAGGTTGCCTGTTCACTCTGATGGTAGTTTCTTTTGCTGTGCAGAAGCTCTTTAGTTTAATTAGATCCCATTTGTCAATTTTAGCTTTTGCTGCCGTTGCTTTTGGTGTTTTAGACATGAAGTCTTTGCCCATGCCTATGTCCTGAATGGTACTACCTAGGTTTTCCTCTAGGATTTTTATGGTATTAGGTCTAACATTTAAGTCTCTAATCCATCTTGAATTAATTTTCGTATAAGGAGTAAGGAAAGGATCCAGTTTCAGCTTTCTACTTATGGCTAGCCAATTTTCCCAGCACCATTTATTAAATAGGGAATCCTTTCCCCATTTCTTGTTTCTCTCAGGTTTGTCAAAGATCAGATGGCTGTAGATGTGTGGTATTATTTCTGAGGACTCTGTTCTGTTCCATTGGTCTATATCTCTGTTTTGGTACCAGTACCATGCTGTTTTGGTTACTGTAGCCTTGTAGTATAGTTTGAAGTCAGGTAGCGTGATGCCTCCAGCTTTGTTCTTTTGACTTAGGATTGTCTTGGAGATGCGGGCTCTTTTTTGGTTCCATATGAACTTTAAAGCAGTTTTTTCCAATTCTGTGAAGAAACTCATTGGTAGCTTGATGGGGATGGCATTGAAGCTATAAATTACCTTGGGCAGTATGGCCATTTTCACGATATTGATTCTTCCTATCCATGAGCATGGTATGTTCTTCCATTTGTTTGTGTCCTCTTTTATTTCACTGAGCAGTGGTTTGTAGTTCTCCTTGAAGAGGTCCTTTACATCCCTTGTAAGTTGGATTCCTAGGTATTTTATTCTCTTTGAAGCAATTGTGAATGGAAGTTCATTCATGATTTCGCTCTGTGTTTGTCTGTTATTGGTGTATAAGAATGCTTGGGATTTTTGCACATTAATTTTGTATCCTGAAACTTTGCTGAAGTTGCT